>NC_050532.1:11647866-11655295 GCF_002922805.2 Oryzias melastigma | reverse complement strand
AAAATATTCACATCTTACAATATTGAGACAAATCCTGGACATTTACTCAACAATAAGCTGAAAACAAAATAGTCACAACATGGACTTCAAGTCCTATTCGTTCCAATTCAGGCTTGTATAAATGATGTACTTGAACCGGAACACTCATCATGATCATTAGGTATGATTCATTCTCTAAAACTTGTTTGAAGATGTTTATTCTCCACCCTCAAGAAACACTCATTAGAAGCATATTTGCATTAAAAATAATGAAGACCATGGAGTACCAGTGGAGCAGAGTTTCTATTTTTGTCCATAGTTTTTGAGATTCAACTCATGCTAAATGCTTCTATTTAACATTAAAGTGAAAATATTTAAAAAGGAAAAAATAATAAATTTGTCAAAGGCCTCCTTTAACTAGAAGAACTTGTCTTCCAACTGTGCTCATTCTTTCCTAATTACTGGAAAATTCCTCCCAGCAGACACACAAAGGCGCTTCATCATCCCAAACGAGTGTGCTCAAAGTGGTTTGTGTCTTAGGCCAAGAAAATTTATTAAAGTCACATATTCCTAGAGGACCAAAAAAGTGCTATGTTGCACATTTATGACTCGGATTTCTAGTGTTTATATCCCATGAGGGCTTCCTGCTCATTTACTGTCTGTAAAACTATGTCTGAAAAATTGGATCTACACAAACTTTGTTTCTTGCTGCATTCAAGATCAGAGTAATTTGAGCATATAATCCTATCAATAAAGAATGCTATGTTTAAAATTAATAATCTAATTTACATCCATACATCTTCCAAACCTGCTTCCTCCGTTTTAGGGCCACAGAGCTGCTGGGTGAAGACAGGGTACGCCCTGGATGAGGGACACACAAGACATCACAATCTAATCTAAACATATTTATTGATTTTTTTATGTTGTATAACAATTTAAATATAAAACTTGTATGAAAAACATTAAAGAAAAAGTATGTGAGCAACATAATATGTTTTTCTTTAAAATTTGAAAAAAAAAACATGTTTTTTTATTGTCCTGCAACAGACTGGTGACCTGTTCAGGCTACTCATTTTCACTCCCAACTACTCATCATATATGGACGTATGGTTCAAGTCCCATCCACGTATCTTTTTAAGTTTTTGGGTGTCCCCAACTTGTCATTTTTCGACATGGTGGCTGTCGAGTACCCAACCACTTGGGACGCAGTACCAGATGTTGTAATGGCCCTGTAACCGGTACCTGGTTAGTGTACCGGTACTAGGTTAGGGTGTACTGAGAGTTGGGGATCTCTGATTCGGGTATCCCTTTTTCACCTGTCTGTAGCTTGGTACCAAGTGGTCCACGAACCGGTACCGGCTTCATGGCTTACATGACATGACAACTCACTACAGTGCCTGTTTTGGTTCAGTTGTTCCACTCGGAGCACAGATTGTATTCAGACTGAGGAATCTCCAAGAAAAACTGAAGCTAAGTCCGATTGGTGTAAATATGGGTTTGAAAGACGGGCACATTTTTCATTCTTCAATATAAATATAGAAGAAGAGTTGTTCTCACTACAAAGTTTTTAAAACTAGCTTAAAGGTGTTTTTTGAGAATTCATTGAAGCCGCCATTTTGAAATGATCTGGGAAAGCTCTTCTTCTGCCCCTAATATTATGATTATCTACTGCAAAACATGTACAGTTCTATAAAATTGGATTTTAAAGAAAGTCTTGATTATGAGAGAGAGGTCTCAAAATAGTATGTATATCAAATAGGATGCAAGTGGTAAATAGAGTTGATTTATTCTTTATACTTTATGGTTAAGACAGCTGTGTGATGAATGTTTTCACAGAGTCATCTCTGCTAACTAAAGCTAACTAGCTTAACCGGCTAAACGTGGTATGACATTTCCAGCTCTTGCCGTTCGGTAGGGTTCAAAAACGGCTGCCATCAGGGATACTTTGGTTCTGCAGGTGTCACATTTCACTTGTAAACGCTGCTAAGACCCTGTAGGCCAACCGTAAGCTCCGCCAAAGATTTAGAGGAGAGGCCGATACTGTCCTGGAGTTAGCCATTGCTCTGTCTCTGCAGTCCACATCAGACTATAAAAACAAAGCTTTACTGTTCACCCTTAAGCCTCTTTCAGCTCGCATTTTGCCTCTGAAGTAAGATTTAGAGCGAAATCCTGCTCGCACCCCGAGTTAACGGATGTCTTTTGAGAGGTTTATTACTCTGTTAGTTCATTTGGCACCCTGCTCTGTCTGTGCTGCCATAAACACTGCTATAAAGGGATCAGTGAGGCTGGCCTCTCCAAAGTTCATAAAAAGATCTGTGTCTCTAATAATGTCACTGATTTATGAGAAATTGTCCCCTCTGAATTAGCCCATCCAGCTAGGAGTCTTCTAGAGATCTGACTTCAGCTTTGGTGCTTTTAGTTTAGTTTTGGGTGCCATTTGCCTTTAACTCAATTGGTTGCATGTCATGGTTTGTGTTCACAAATACAGTAATTAGCTGTTTTTTTTAAGTGCAGGATAACTTTCTAGTTATATTTTGTGTATTCTTGATGTTGCATAACTAATATAGAAAAATTACAGTGACACATGGAAGATGTGCAGATGTACAAAGAACACTTTGCTGAATTTTTTGCATAATGGTAAAAATCCAAAACAATGCCTGGAAAGAAGAACAATGCAATCAACTTGTTTGTTCAGCTGAAAAGGGACAGGGTACAAATTTTGGAAAGACTAATGTCGGTCCGTGCATAATTGCTACACATCTGATAATTGTGTCTCTGTCGGGGCAGACACTGCATTTTCACAATATGTTGCGAAACAAAACATAAAATAATAGAGAGAACCCATTTTACTGATTTTTCTAGTTACCTCCATTGTTTTTGCCTCTGCAAAATTGTAATGTTCTTCCTGTCCTTATCTGACCCTGAATATCAATTTCTATTCATTTTGCTTGATTTTACACAGTGAAACTACAGATTTGCAGTCATTAAACAGAAGGGGGAAAAAACATGAATCCTGCATATTCTTTTGTGGTGGGACAGATAAAGCAATAAACTGTTCAGAAAGTGTGAATGATGCTTCTGCTCTAGGAAGATACTGTGGGAAAGAATCACTGCATTCCTACCCAATGAGGCAAGCTTGCTATGTCAGTGTTAGCCTTTGCATTATTGCACGTAACCTGCTGCTTTGTGAAATCAGGAAGCGCCACTGAGCTGAGAACAAGAACCATTACAAACAATGGACTGGAAACAGGCCAGCAGAGAGAAGACCAAATGTAAAGTGGGCTATAGTGAGGTGGATTTAATTTACAGCAGAGTCATACATGTTACTATTTACAGAGCATATCAACACAATCTGATGCGATGGTCAGACACATATAGGTTTCCAAACTTTTGACTGGTAATGCGTACAAGTATTAGAAAAAAAAAAAAAACTCTACCAGGATCTCTGTGGGAGTTTAAGTGTACACTCCTTGCAAGCACCCTGACTGTTAGAAATGATAAAATTAGACAAGTTTGTGTGGGCATCCTAAGGGCACTTATGTATCACCTGCACACTCCATCTGTGCAGCACTTGTGCGTGGTCAGTTAAGTACGCACACCTTACTAACAACTGGAGTGTGGCATAAGGACAGTGTACGACAGCATCACTCATACGTCACAAGTGTGTACAACTTACAGTTGTCAGGAAGCCTCTGCTAACCTCTGGCATGTTCATTGATGAGGAAGAAAGTGACCAAAAAACTCAATTGAATTTAGTCCTTTCAATAAAATGTTGGATCAGAGTCACACAGAGTATCAACCATGAAAGACAAAAGCCTGTAAAATGGAGTCCACATTTGTATGTTCCAGGTGGGGCTTGTGTGGCTTTAGGCCAATGGCATGACAGAAGTACATGGTTTTTAATACATTAAATGGTCATCTTCACCAAACCAACGTCTTGAGTGGTTAGTGTCCATGTTCCTCCTCCTGCTAATAAGATAATTTCCGTTTTTTTATTCATCAATCTCCTATACGGGTGGATGGGATTAACGCTTTAGCTCAAATTGACCATTTTTAACCAAAATTTGTAACACAGCTGCTTTAAATATGCAGTGAAAAATTATGATTATAATAAAATCATTAAGAAATGTATTAGATTGCTGCAGATACTCAATTCTGGGGAAGGTTTCTAGTCCCAACTGAGATATTTTTTTTTGCCAAATGCTTGCTTACTTTATAAGAGTTAAAGCACATAAAGAAAGTGAAGAAAAAAAGCAATAATAATTTAAATTATTACTCATAATTCCAACATGCCAGATGATGATTGGTAATAAACCCCTCAAATGGGACTTCTGATTGAAACAATTAACCCGTGTAGCTTGTTTTATAGTAAAGCTTCACATGTACTTTGTGATGTAACACTTTCCTTGGTACCAGAGCGCCTGCTTTTCCTCCTTACAGCTCATCACTTCAGCAGAGAAGTGATAGAGAAGCCCACTACCCCTCAAGTGCAAATCAAAGATAGCACTTCTTGATCAGATAATGAAGAGAGTGTGAAAATATGGTGAGCAGGAGAGATGGACTGAAAAGGAGAACAGGAGAGGGATTTTCGTGTGAAGAATATGACTGTGTTCCCTGATTGCATGTGGGACTGCTGCATCAGATGAGGTGTGACTTCTTTTTTTTTCTTTCTTTTAGAGGCTATAGTAGAAAAACGGATTACACCCATAAAGAATGATACCGTATTGATGAATATATGTCTCTGTATTGTAATTACATATTTATTAGCAGCTTTTCTTCTTTAGTTTTAAATGACTTTGTGTTACAGGAGCAGAAAAAAGCGGAATTGTAGCATTCTTCAGCAGGAAAAGGATTTCATTCTGCGTGAAGAACAAAAAGACTTACTGCTCTTCATCACAGGCACAATGTGCAGTGAAAACTCACACTCTGTCAGCGCTGAGATAAAGCAATAACGCTTGCATTTGGATTGTTTCGTGCCTTTTTTTTCAGAGGAGACAGAGAGAAGGTAATATTTGTGTGGAATGAATCTGAAAATAGAGCGTTTCCTCCATTTTTTTTTCTCACATATTCAATAAGCTTCAGGCTGCATCTTGCTTATAATGCCACCCTCCCTGCAATGATCCCTCATCTTTTGCATCGCCTCCTCACCATACTGCCTTGATTTCAAGAGCTGAACTATTCTGCAACATTTGTTGATGAGGATCTGCAAGTAAATGCTGCAGAATTGTGCTCCTCTTGGAATTGCTCTTCGCTGGACACCAGGAGAGGAATCCACCATCATCAGCTACACGCCATCAGATGAAAGATTCTCATTTATCTTCTCGTGGGAAAAGTTTGGACATCTTGTGGAATACAATGTATATTTAAAAAAACAACAACATTTGAATCAGAACAATCTCGTCATTTTCACAAACTAATAAAATACTTTTTTATTTCTGCTCATAAATGTGACATCAGATCCTCTGCTAATGTTAAGTTTGCATTTCCCATTTAAACTCCATTGAAGCGTTTTTATATGTTTTAATTATTTTTATGCTTTTAGCTTGACTCAATGCAGTTTTTACCTAACAGAAAAGTGTGTCATGATCATTTGTGGTGAATATGTGTACTTTCCAATGGCAAACATTCAAATTTTACATACTGTTGTATGTGCAACACTCAGTTACTAAAAGTCATCATTTTTGGCAATCCTGGCTTATGACAGACCTACTTTTAGGCTGTTATGGTACTTGAAAAAAAAAGTAAAATATTCAGGATACAAGTGAACAGGATTATAGGGATTCTTAACTAGAAAAGGCATGACAGACTGTAAGAAGCTTGATAAATGGATGAAAAGCATGATGTGTTTTTATATATATATGAATATTTTCTGTAAAAGGGTTATTTTGTTTTTCAATTCTTTTTCTTTTTAGTGTTTTTGGTAATCATCACTGTCACATACGGGTCCAATTCAATAAACTGTTAAAGGAAAAATGACAGAGAAACTTTTTATCATGTTGCAATCTTACATATTTGTCTATTTTTTAAATTAAATGCCAAAAAATTGCCTGTTTCACTTTCAAATTCACTTTCCATAGTAACTCTGTGCATTTAAGTACACAATATTTCAAATTTTAATTTAATAATGCACAATATTATTCAATGAGCAAAAACGTGTATTTAAAGGTCAATGTTTTGGACCTGGTCCTTTTAAAAGTAACTTGTTGGCCAAAAAGGTCTGGGTTAAAGAGTTGAAAATACTTTGTCACTTTCCTATAGAGAATGTGCTCTTTTTAGAAAGCAGCAGTCAGAGAAGCAGTCTGGGCAGACAGTTCAGCAGGGAAGTCAGCAGGCAGGCAGACAGCTTCCCTCCACATACATACCATGCCGTGCATCCCAGTTTCTCTGGTGTTGTTAAGGTCCAGTGATTATGAAACATAAGATCCTGCCATCCAATCTGTTGCCTCTGTGACTGCGGGCTTTCTCCAGCCCTCTGAGCTTTGCACACAGAGATGTTTTGGGTGTCTTCCAGATTACTTCAACCTTGAGCTAAAACTAGAGTTTGACGAAAAACCCGCTGTCTGTTGGGTCTTAAATTACACCTACACATGTGTTAATGTGTATGTTTTCTGAACTTTAGATACAGGAAAGAAACATTTTTACATTGTCTTAACATGAATAATTTATCACATGTTATATGTAGTCAAATCAGGTACACAATGGCTGTGATATGTTTATTTTCTTCAAAATGCAATGATATTATAGTCTTTATTGTATGTGTATATATATATTAAGACAACTATTACTTACTCTAATAAAAAGTCTACATGCATACATGGGCACAAAATTTGCAGTTATTATCTTCTACATGATCAATTTTCAATCTGCTGGAATTTCCGATAATTATAGGGGACACCATTCATACGTGACCACCAACGCCAAGTTCCCGACTAATCAAAGTCAGGAACCTTTTGACGTATATTCAACAGCCACATGTTTTGTATGTAGAATCCGAAAACGGTTGTACAGTATTCCCCTCCTTATTCGTGAGGTTTAGGGACTTGAGACATCCACGAATACTCTGAATCCGTGAATACAGTCAACCCCTCTGTCCCTGTCTCACCCTCCTATCCGATTTGGTCGAAGAATGTCCGTTACCGATCCATACTCATGAAAAACACTTATGATCGTTCTTTTTAAAACATTTATTGAAGAACATCGGAGTATTGCTCAACAAGTATGGAGTTTTTTAAAGTTAGAACATTAGAGGGTAGCGCAGCTTTCTTTTTCACTCTGTCTCTGTGCCTTAAAACCAGAAGTGTGAGAGGGCATCTTCTTCCTAAAGAGGGCGGTTTCATCTATAATAATAACCTGCTGTAGATGATTATTATCCTCCGCAATTATCTCCTTCGGTATATCAGGAATTTTCTTGGTTGCTTCTGAGTCAACTGATGCCATTTCTCTATACCGT
>NC_050532.1:11638544-11647680 GCF_002922805.2 Oryzias melastigma | reverse complement strand
GCGTTACCTAAACACTAGAGTTTTGCAAGCCCAACACATAATTATGAGTGCTTACATAGACTTTTTATTGGAAGTGAGCAGGAACAGCTGAATGGTTGAATCATGTGTGTTTTCATGAGTCTTACAAACAAGTGTGGTGCAACCTTATGGGTATAAGACATGGTAATTGATTCTCCTCCAGCAGACAGTCTAAATTTCTTCTGCTAATAAAGGCTGTTTTTTGGGGGGTTTTTTTGTTTTGATCGTCAGTGCAGCAAAACTTTAGGAACTTGTTTTTCATATAAACATTTCCAGGCAGTCATTTTGACTTTTATTTGCCTTTCGTTTATTTTCTTTGGCTTTTATTCCTGTTTTTCACTCATGTTACGGTGAAGCATCTGGACGAGTTTTTACAAACTGCTGTAAGAAGCTGATTTGTTGCTTTTGTAGTTGTCACAATTTTTGATGATAGCTTTTGTGAAGCTGTTTTACAAATCTGTCTTGAGGCTCAGACACACCTGCAGAGTTTCAGGCCACAGAATGAAAGCACTCAGGGACTCATTTTACCCGAATAAGACTTGACAGGAATTGATATGTAGAATGCTGTTTAAGCATTTTGTTTTTTACTTGAAAACTTAAATCTAAATCACATATAAACTCAGAAACGTTTTCCACAATTACTCATAAGCTGCATTAAAAGATGTTTATATTCACGGGAGGAGAGACAGTTTTGAAAAGTTGACTTATGTGGAATTGCACCGTGTGTGGTGTTGCCTGCACGTAGGATGAAAACTGCTGTCCTTGAAGGATCAATAGCAGCTTTTGATTTGCAGACCGTGCTTTTCCGTTTCCCAGTCAACATCTGCAGGCTTCATTCGCGTTTGACAGGCTGTCCCGCTGCGCTCAGTTTGCTGTTTCCAACTGCTGCTGCTGCGTCCAATGGTGCATGTCTGTAATGTGTGTGCATACCAACAGCCATGGCAGCCGCGTGTGTCCCTCTTCAGATGACACATGGCAAAGCGTTGTACAGCGCCAGCGTGGCCTTAAGGAAACAAAGCTCAAGCAGACAGATTGCAGCGGGGCACCGCAACGCACGAAAACGAAACAACCCCACAGTTCAACGAAGGTCGGGGCGCAGGCATCATTAGGTTGACAGAGTCTAAAACAGGGTCTACTGGGGTGGGGGAAGTGAGTGACGGTTTTTGACTCAAGGACATGTTGGTATCAGAGGTTAATGATGGAGGCAGCCTTGGTACGCCGCAGGCGTTGTCACTTATCATACTGATACAGAAAGGCTGTGTGTGTGTTTTCCTGCTGTCTGCATGAGTTTGTGTCCAAATTCAACTGTGGATTTAAACGGTCTATTTGTTTGATCACGCAGGAAACAAGCACTTTGAGGAATTTGAGCCACTCTGTTCTACCTATAGGCATATTTGTGGTGAACATTTGCAATTGTGAACAATTTTTACATATAAAAAAAGTTTACGCACACTTGCAGTGTGTATGATGTGTGCGCGTGTTAACAATTTTTGTCTTAATGTCCCGATTTGATCAGTGCAGTTGTGGTTTCCGGCGCTTTCTTGTTCCCCACAGTTCCATTTATCACAGGCAGCAATGGAGAACCACAAAGACACTTATTGCTTCAAGGTGAATCCCCTCAAATGGCTCTGTTTGTGTTACGATGTTAAATCGATGAGCTCAGTGACAGCCACCACCAATGGATATCTCACCAGGCAGCAGACCTTTGCATTTCCCTTTGACTTTGAAGAGCTTTAAAGCCTGAAGTAGTGCTATTAAAAAGTGGCTGCAGTCAGTCCCCAAAGCATTGTAGTCTACTAAAGTCAACAGTTTAAAGTTTATTGCTTTTTTTTCTTCTTTATACTTTCGAGACTTTTTTTTTTATAACTTATAAGAAGTGAACAATCATTTTTTTTGCTTAATCTGTCAACATATTGCAGGATAAAATACATTTCAAATATTTTAGGGCATTTTTTTCAGTTTTGTTGAGAAGTTTAAAGTATAACAAGCCTTAAAGAAATGAAAAAAATACACAAAAGTTGCACCTATAAGTACACCTATCCTCTCATTTGGGCTCATCTGTTCATTTCTTGGCTGGAACAGGAACCAGCAAGCTCCTGTTTAATCAAACCACCTTTTACATCAGCAGAGTAATGGCTCTGCCAGTGTAACTTAGCCTGTTCACCTCCACACGCCAGCTGAAGTGTGTAGCATATCGAGCGCTGAGAGCTACTTAAAAAAAAAAGAAAAAAAAAAAGAGGCATTCGTGCATTTGAGTATGCTGACAAAAAGAACATTGGAGCTGCTGCTAAGATGCTGCTCACGCCGAGCCAAGTGTGTTTGTGTGTTCCTCTGACAGCTGACCAGTAGATATATTTTGTGAGGACATATTTGTTGTTGTGAGGACATTTGTAGTGATAAAGTTGTCCTAACAACTCTATTACTTTAGAAGGCTTTAGTACCTAGATTTAGGGTTAGGGCTGAGCTGCACTTGTGATGGTTAACTCGTGTCAAAGTAACTCTACTCTATGTCAAAAAGATTTATGTGCAAGGCATTGTCGGTGTTTTTTTGCATTCTGAAGCCACATAAATAAATAAAAACTGTTCTACTGGACTAAATGTACACATCTTTTGCAATGGATGCAGTCCACATTTTAATGGGGTTCTTTTAAAGATTATTTGTAGATGTCATTTTTTTGTTGGTCATTTCTATTAAAAAATCGTATCTGATTGCAAACTTGACAGCATTTCTCTTTAATAATTGAGAAGAAATACTTGATTTCATACATTTTGTTTTAGCATTGTCGTGCTCAGTTCAGTTTTTTTTTAATTATTTTGAAAAGTGCACATAATGTTTTACAAGATTCACATGCTAAAACAGAATGTTGAAATATTGACAATTAGCATAAAAGACAGAAAAAGTAAAAAAAAAGAAAAAAGTTATGCAAATGGTGGAGAATATATAAATTAAGGTATAATTTGTATCAATTACCGTGTAAGAATTCTAAGAATGGTTGCCAAATCTTACTAAACAGTTGTGGTTTATTTTTCCTATTGAATCTTATATGTTCTGATTTCATACACTTTAATGATATACAATGGACTCTGGGATGTATGTGTTGCATCATAAACACTAACCTCTTATGACAAAACATCCTTATCACCTGAACCTCCATTGAAGCTCTGAAAAAAATGGCAAATTCTGTGGCAACGTCCAATTTAAAAATAGCTAAAATTGCAAAACTCTATGATTAGTCATTTTTAGAACATTATATTATGTGATAGAGTCAAAGCTGCCAGAGAGTGAAAAGTCACCCCCCCCCCCCACTAATTTGTATTATTATTTTATTATTATTTTTTCACTTTGAGGTAGAATAACAAAAGAAAGTAAACCAATTTTAGTCACAAGAATGAAAGTTGTGGCTGAGATGAGAGCCAACTCTGTCATCAGTCAGATGGGTTTTAGACGGAATGGTCCAGATGGTGAGTGCAGGTTTTAGTGTCCACTGCTTTCCTGACTGACCTAGAAGCTCCTCACGGCTTGGCTGGAGGTAACTGATTAACTGAGCAGAGGTTATCTCTGCACAACAGCTCAGGCTTGGTTCTTAATATTTGTGGGTCCAACTCTACTTAATCCAAACCCACAAGTAGCTGTCCAACACGGAAGAAGTCCGTCCAAGTCGGCAAGCGTCCAATCCGAAAGACAAAATTCTAAAAAAAAAATTATAGCAGTAAGCTGGCTTCACAGTCTGACAAGGCAAGCAGAAAATAAGAATTGGATGGAGCAGATCAGGCAGAAAAGGGATCTGAATACTGGTCACATTAGATCCAGAATAGGGCTGGTTGATGGCTTAAAAACAGGCTATTCTGAGGAGGAAGTGAAGGTTAAACAGGTGGAACCAACAAGACAGATTACCTGCCGCAGGTGAGCTGGAGCTGACAGGTTGGGGTGGAGACCAATCCTGACAATTATCTGGTCGCAAATTTTCCAGTTACTCATGAATGGTAATATTACAAAAAGTTCAAATAGTAAACTTATTTCTATTTTCCTAGAAATTGCACAAAAATATGTTTAAATATGAAATGCTTTTAAGAATCTACCGCAGTAATCTGCATAATTAATATGCTTACATTTTACTCTTAACTAATGCTAATTATTACCTTGTTTACTGTAATATTCACAGTCATAACACTGGGTGTATTTTTGGCTATATTTTAAGATTCTGCCATGTTTGTCCCCTACAGCATGCCGTCCAGGCTTTTACAAAGCTTACGCTGGAAACATCAAGTGTTCAAAGTGTCCCCCGCACAGTTTCAGTTACGGAGAAGGGTCCTTCATCTGCCGCTGTGAGAAGGGATTCTTCAGAGCCGAGAAAGACCCGCCAACCATGGCCTGTACCCGTGAGTATATCTGTAAAAACAAACATCAGTACATATCGGGATGTGACGAGCAGATTTGTGAGTTGTTTGATTTTCAGTATCTGCCAATACCAAGACCTGATCCAATACTTTGGTAGCACATTTTTAAAAAATTAACTAATTTAACCAACAAATACAGCATTTTCCCTATTTTATGTTATAGACTTTATTTTATTGAATTTTATTGAATAATCAAGTAAAAATAGTACAAGTATTAATTAAATAAGTGATAATTAATCATGTGAGAAAGTTTAGAAAGTGACTTAAACTTTAATATCTTCCAAACTACTGAACATTTTGGTCACATGTGATTCATATCTCCATTAAAAATTTCTAAGATTTAAAAATAATGACCGTCTTCCAAAATTACTGGTTTAGTATGAATATGATGATGAATATTCATGACTAAATCATATCAATGTAACCATTTCTTAGTTTTGGTTGTTTTTGAGAGATGATGGATTTATTTTTTCAATCACTTTTTCTCAAAGCTTTGTAGACAGTCCCTTGGCAGCCATGTCTCTGGTTAATCCTTATTAAAAGGAATACATCATATTTGTATTTTTATATTCCGTTTTTAGGTCATTGTTGGCATTCAGACAAAAGGAAATGGACATTTGGTGTCATTTAAAATATGTCTAACCCTTGTGCATGTTTACATTAAAAGTTTGGTCATCTGGACCCCACAAGACAGCGCCCTGAACTTTTTATTTAAGGATTTTGTATCTTTTTATCTTTGTGGCAGACATAAAATCCTGTCCACCTTTGTCATGGGAGGGATCACACATCTAGTAGGGCATTTATTTAAAATAATAAGTTAAAAAATACACATCCTTGATCTAAACATTATAAAATAGATATCCAATCCCTGTTCAAGATACATTCTGAGTCTGGAATTTCTGATCAGATCAGGACATCTTTAAATATATACATGCAAAGCTGTCTAAATTATTTTTATAAATGTTGCTGCAAACAAACAAATGCAGGTCAAACTAAAAGGTAAAAACCCAAAAAGTGTTTTATTTAAACCAGCATTCGTCAATGTCAGTACTAGTGCTGAAACAGCAATAGCCGTTTCTTATCAGGGGCTGATTTAGCTTCATTTATTTTACTTTAAGTCCACTCCAAAAAAAAAGAAAAGTCTTGTTTTGAGCCTGGCAGTCTGACCGAATTATAACTTTGTCTGGAGAACTATTTGATTTCTCCAGGAGTTGATGCGCTCTTAAATCCAGATGTGTCTTTGGGACTTATCTTGTGTGAAAGTGAGCATTAGGAAATCTCTGGATGAATTACATGGCTTTTGTTCGGCTGCCTCGCCTTCACCAGTGATTCACTGACTGTCATTATGACTTTGTATTTGCATTAAATTACAGTTTAACCAGACTAATCCTCCTTTAATTAAAAAGCAATTTAGCTGTCACTGAGATAGACGGGGGTTGAGGCTGAGAGCTTTCCACAATGGAAGACTGTATTTGTCTTTCATGTGGAGACAAAAGCCGAGTCAGTGTGGAGATGCTGCAGGTCTGTGGCTTCCTTGCAGCGTTTGAAATGCCACCAGTTATTTTTGTTTTGTTTTGAGCACAAATCCGAGCAATCTAAACTGCTGCGTTAATCTTTGAGTGCGTGCATTTTGATCATATTCAGTTAGATTTTAAGTCATTATACTTTTGTCATTATGTTATTCAAGATCATATTCGACGGCTACTTTTTTGGCCTAACTTTAACTAAAGCTTTATCAAACAGATTTAGATGAAATAATTATATTTTGAGCAGCAGCTATTGAGCTTTTAATCATGAAAAAGTGAACACATCTCACTTTCCTGAGGACGTGAAGATTTTATTTACCTTTCCTCCCCATGAGCAGATTCCGAATCTTCAAGGGTTCTTTGACTCCAAACACAGTGTAAATGGGAGGAGGCTAGTGCGTCAAATTTGCTTTTGCAAGGCTTGCATGAGTTATGTAAACCATTTGTTTGATGTGGAAGTCAAAAAGGAAAGAAGAAACGGAGTTTAAAGGCTGGGGGCCTGTGGGATTTGAGAGGAAGAGAGCGGAGATGTCACGGGAGGAGAGAAAGGTGAGGGTAAAGTGTAAGGGCTGGATGGAGGAGACATTGAAGAGAAAGAAAGAAGAGCGCCGATACCAATCTGCCCCCCAGAGGAGAATGAGGGCTGATTGATGGCAGTGGGGTTGTTCTGCAGGAGGGGAGGTGGGTGGATTTGTTGGAGAGAATGGAGGAGGTGAGATGACGGCCGATAGGTGAAGGAGGAGATAAAGAGGGAGGATGGACGCACGCTGACAGGAGCGGCTGAGCTGTAGGAGGAGCCCTCCTGTCTGTTGAGATTTTTAGCTGCGGTGGGGAGAGAACTGGGGGGGGTTGGAGGGAGCGGAAACGGTAGGGGAGAGAGGAAACAACCCATTGTCCTGGCAGACAGTGAGCTTGGCAGGACGGGAGTGTTCAAATCCCTCAGGCCCTTTAACTCCACCCCTGTTGACAGCTGACTGCCCACCTTAGCGCAGTGCTCACCCTGACACACATGCAGGGAGCAACAAAATAACACAACTTGGACCGCCCACTCCTGCAGAGATGGATATTAAAGAGTTTGTGTTTTGAATTTTAAAGAACGCCTGTAAAGATATTTTTGTTTCTTGCCGTTTCACTTTTGGCTTCACAATTCCTTCTTTGTAAAGACTTCAACATAAAGACACCTGATGGCTAAAGACCATCTGGGTTTGGATTTACAATGATTCATCGAACTATCAGAGTTACTCAAGAGAAGATTGTAGACTTGATAAACCTGGAGCTGCAAACTTCAATGCTCAGTCTGAGAGCCAAGAGACAAATCCTATTGTTTCGATAAAAACAAATATTTCCTCCACAATAGCTTAAAAGAGACATATGCAAAGATGGAAAAGCCCCAAAGTAAAGTCTTGATCTTTTTTTTAATTAAATGCTTTCAAGTTTTGGAGCATGTGCAGCTTTTTATTTTCCTCGTTTCAACTCATCACATGCATGAAATGTTATGGCAAGTATAAGTCAATAGATTTGACATTAAAAATCAATTTAGAATAATGGATCAATACTCAAACAAAGTGCATCAATGGGAGTCCTTTTGTGAGATTACCTTACGGTTTAAACAGTATGGTTCCAATAGAACTGCATGAGTTATTTTTTTATTTTTTTATCAACATACAACAACTTTTATAACTCAGGCAAACATAAGGAAAGAGTAGTCGTGAAGTTATATTGGTGGTATAATCAATAAAAAAGCTATTTTAGGCATTAAAGGTTCAGTATTGAAGAAATCAGTGCAAACTATTGGTTGACCTGTACGAGTGGGACGAGTTTTTGGGTTATCCTGACCCATGGAGTGTCATTGCAGCTTTTCCAGGGAGCATAGTTATGTATCGGAGTGTCTTGAGGCTTTGTTCAAAAGTAACGTACGGATTTTGAATGTGTGGTTAGTGTATTGTAAAGTATTTGTAAAGTTACATGCACTTACGATCCACGGGTGATGGAGTCGTTCGGTGCCCTTCCATTCTAGTTGTTAGAAATGGGCAAAGCTGTACAGGACACACAAGAAGCACGGAATTATCAAGCGAACAACATTTAGGCCCCTTGAGCAATCCCCAGGAATTGGCAGGGGGGTTAAAAAAATCCATGAAATGCCTGCATCTCAGCTACCTCCCCCTTATTTACCCTTGTGTGTTGCCAGTTGAAAAATTATGCATGAATATTTTCGCTCTATGGCTCACCGACCGGTCTATTTCCTTGATATTTTGTGTGGGATGCCTCCATGCCCCGTAGAGGTATGGCCATTTCTCACCCACAAACCTTCTACCGGTAGAGCTGCTGTAGCTAAGGTATGACTGGGAGATTTAAGGATACCTGAGGACCCCTAGCTTATTTTGCTATTTTAATAATATGCTAAATTAGACATTTTCCCAAATTTTCAAGGTAACTTGGCATTTAGGTAATAGTTAAGTAACATGCAATTTTTTTGTCTGTTTTGGCATTTAGGATTAGGGGTTCTACGCTATTTTTTTATTTAGCTAATATTTTAGCTACATGCTAGCTTTTATTGGATACTTTGGAAACTGCTTGGGTATTTTTTGGCTAATTTGGTATTTGGCTAATATTTTTGCTTTATGCTACCTATTTTGACTACTTTAGACTTTCCTTCAGTTTTTTAGGCTAATTTGGAGTTCAGCTAATATTTTAGCTTCAAGCTAATAGCTTTGGCTAAACTACACATTTTCTCAATTTCGTAGACTAATTTGGCATTTAGCTAATATTTTAGCAAGCTATCAGTTTATTCAGCTATCAGCTCTAGCATCTTCAGCGGCCACATTTAGTTTACAGCATTTACACTTGCAAAATTGCAGCTAATGTTATATATCTGGAATTTCACTGTTTCTATTACCTAGCATCTGGTAGCCTATCAAGTTTTTAAGGGGTCAAATTCTAAACTAACCTGTATCAAGCTCTATAAGAAATTTATTTTTTTTGTTCAAATTCTAGAAATGAAAATGGTAGTGACAAGACTATTAGAAACGGTAAATAACTATGCAAAGCAAAAGCTTTAATGATTCAGCTATTTTATTTTAAAAAAAAGAGTAGATTGAGCTAAATGTGAGAATCAGCTTTATTGGCCAAGTATAGAATATATACAAGGAATTTGGTTCCAGTGACCTGTGCTCCTATGTAGAAAAGATAAAAGA
>NC_050532.1:11629472-11637938 GCF_002922805.2 Oryzias melastigma | reverse complement strand
CTGAAGACAGGCTTAGATGGAGGAAACTGATTCGCTGTGGCGACCCCTGAAGGGAAAAGCCCAAAGGAAAAGAAGAAGAAGAAGATGCTACCTATTTTGACTACTTTAGACTTTCCTTCAGTTTTTTAGGCTAATTTGGAGTTGAGCTAATATTTTAGCTTCAAGCTAATAGCTTTGGCTAAACTACACATTTTCTCAGTTTCTTAAGCTAATTTGGCATTTAGCTAATATTATAGAAAGCTATCAGTTTCAGGATATTCAGCTATCAGCTCTAGCATCTTCAGCAGCTACATTTAGTTTACAGCATTTACACTTGCAAAATCGCAGATAATGTTATATATCTGGAATTTCACTGTTTCTATTACCTAGCATCTGGTAGCCTATCAACTTTTTAAGGGGTCAAATTCTAAACTAACCTGTATCAAGCTCTACAAGAAATGTATTTTTTTTGTTCAAATTCTAGAAATGAAAATGGTAGTGACTAGACTATTAGAAGCGGTAAATAACTATGCAAAGCAAAAACTTTAATGATTCAGCTGTTTTATTTAAAAAAATGAGTAGAAAGAACTAAATGTGAGTAACTAACTTGATGGTATTTCTGAATGTAAACCAAACTGAATATGTCAGGAGCTCTGATTTAACGTATCTCTTTCTTTCTCTTTGACAGGCCCTCCAACCCCTCCTCGTAATCTAATATTTGCCATCAACGACACCTCCCTAATGCTGGAGTGGTCTCCCCCCAGCGATACTGGAGGCCGTCGTGATCTCACCTATAACGTTCAATGCAAACGCTGCGGTTCCAAGCCCAACCACTGCAAACTCTGTGAGGAGGAGCTCCGCTTCCTTCCACGGTCGTTGGGTCTCACCAACGCCACGGTTACCATCATGGATTTCTCAGCACACGCCAACTACACCTTTGAGATTGAGTCCCTGAACGGCGTATCGAGCCTCAGTTCTTTCCCCCGCCAGGTTGCAGCTATCACTGTCAGCACAGATCAGGGCGGTAAGTGAAGAGCGAGATTTTACTTTGTTTTGGGAACTCCTTGATTTTGTTTTCAACTTTGCAAACAAAGAAGCTGCCGATTCAGCAATTCGAAAACATCTTATCTCCTTTCCTGCTCTTCTGTGTGTCCCGATAAGAATAGATGGATTTCGAGCTGTTTTAATCTGATTGACTAGCAGTTGAATTAAAACATTTAATTGCCATTTCCTTCTTTAGACCCATTTGTTAGAGTTTAACTAATTTAAATCTGGACAAGTGAGTTTGAAAAAGGAGAGCTTGCTGCCAGTGTTTATGCACTTTTCTTAGCAGTTAGGTTGTTGGGAATCAGCTTTCTCAGATTCACAGAGGTGGTTGTCAGAGCATTTTTATGCCGGATGCCTTTCCTGGCACAACCCTGTATTTTATCCAGGCTTGGGACCAGCACAGGGACACCAAGACTTGGGCTCTCTTGTGCCTACATAGTTTAGGCAGCAGCATGAAGAGTCTTGCTTAAGGACCCAAACTCGATTTAGTTCATTGTGCCCCCTGGAAAGCAATTTGAGGTTTCCTTTTCTGAGTATTTAGGTGTTTTTATGAAATTCGAAAAATGATAAAGACTTATTAATTGGCAAATGCAATGAACTCCAGTTTTTAATTGACTCAATGTGTGTTCTGACTAAACAAAGTTTGATTTAAAGTCAGTTCATGTCTGCTTCATGCTGCTGAAGGTTCTGTAAGTGGTGAGTCCTGAACCAGCTGTCAAGCTGTCCAATGTGAAGCCAAATAGAAGATTATGGGATAAACTATGCACACTTTAACATCTTTAATCGGAATTTTCCATAAAGTGATGTTCTATCACCAATATTTAGTTGAAAATGACGTATAGTTCCAAACACAACAGAGGTCTATTGGTCTGTATAATTGTTCCTTTACTAAGTTCTTTTACTCAGTCTGTTTAAGTTTATCCATGGTATTAGTGTATATAGCTTATAAACTGTGGTGTTTAAATTAAAAATTCCCTTTGTTAGAATTCTCTGGTTTCTAAATGTTCCAGACAACACAACCTCACTACCTGACAACACCTTTTAGATATGAAATTAGTGTCCAGTTGGCAATGGGGCATGCTCACCCTAACCCATCCTCACCCAAGCATGGTTGACTCTAAACAAAGTGACTATTGTGATCACTCAGCCTCATGTTTGGGTGACACAAACTGTTTTGTGGAAGGCTTGAACAGATGGGCCAGAGTTTGGTTTAGCAGGCTGTGGCGTTGTCCAGATGTGCTGATTCTGTTTAAGCAACAACAGCATCTTTTCAATGGTAAATAGTGTTCTGACATTCTGCAATCACCATAAAAAACACTTTAAAAAACATGTTTTATTTCTATCAGCAATTCAGCTGTTGCTAATAATAATTTTGACCACTTAATTCAGCTAAATTCACATTTTTGCTCAAATTGTACTTAAATTTACAGGATTTAGGTTGCCCTCAGATCTTACCTTCTGAAATGTAATTTAAAAAAACTGAACTATCACATTACTCCTATTCCAGACACAATGCGGTCCCACAATCCTAATGCCTTATTGCATGTATAAAGTAATCAAAGATTTTTTTATTTTTTTTTTTATTTTTTAAGAAAGGGACAATAGCTAACAAAAAGCACTGATCTGATTGATCGCCCTGGTAACAGCAGATTGAATAAATGTTTGTGTTTGCAGGAATCAATATTTCTGTGAACAGTACAGGAGAGAAAAGGATGCGAGAGACACACAGATATTGACACGCAATAATGACATAAAAGGGAAGAAAAAGTGTTAGAGACCCAAAAAGAACAATAAAAGTAATGCAAACAAGCACACACTAAACCAAAAAATATATTCACCTTATCACATTATGCACAGCTGCCTAAATACATTCCATCCCAGCCACTGGGAAATGAGCCAGAGTAAAAACCTGAATACTTTTCTTGGAGCCTTAAAACATCTTGCAAAATATCTGCTATTGAGTAGGAGAATTTGATGGATTCTACCTGCTTACATTTTGGCAAGTTTAGAACAGTGGTGTGATTGCTTCATTTCAGGATTCCCATGTGCAGGGAGCCAAAAGCAAGACCGAGGGATTGACTGGTAGCAATATTCCTTACATGCTCTGTCTGCAGGCTTGAAGGTGAAGAACACCGATGCGCATTATTTATGAGCCAGAATTTACAGAACACCTTTATCCTGGTTTCTGACAGCAAGGGGTTTGAAATCTATTCACTGGAATGAGTGAGCTGCAACCTTGCGACATGTTCTCCTGTTTTCCTTGAAGGTAACGGTGACTAAAACTGGATTTACTCTCTCGTATATATTTCCTGAACATCAAATTAAAAACAGTGAGGGAGCACTCCTTTTCTCTTGTCTGTAAGGCTACGATCATGGCATGTTCAAGATGCATCTAAATATGTCTTGAACTGGTGCTTCTCCCATGGTGTTCACACTGGACTGTCGCTGCCCGATACTAATGCAAGTCAAAAGATGCTTTGGTCAAAATGTTGAAGCGTTGCAAATCTCCTTAATTTTGTTCCAGGTGTTTTTCTTTCACAGAGTTTTGATGTCATGAAGATCTCAAAATGGCTGCCAAAATGGGGTCAATGGCCAACAAACACTTGTGATTGATGAGAAAACAAACTGTCTTTGTAATGGTGCAGGTTTTCAACTACTGTATACACTAGACTTTCGTAAAAGTCATGTCAGCTAAATGAAATGAGCACAATATGAGCAGAAGAGACAGCAGTCAGCATGAAATAATTAGAATATGTAACAAATAGACATTTGTCAATACATAATTTGGGCAACAGGTCTACATTATGCCATTTTGGCTCATTCTATCAGCCGTTAGTGTACAACAGCAACTCTGTTGAAGTTGAGTCACGCAATGATGCTCAAAAACTGGATTTATTAAAATTATCAGCGTTTTGCTGATCACCGCTTCTCCACAGAGAAAGTTTGTGTGTGTGTGATAGTGTGAGGCCAGTGCTAGTAGCTCAGACTATTCCTGGAAGGGGCTGTTCCTCACGTGTCTACGTCAACTCATGGGAACCCACTCCGTTTTGTGGGAGGGGCTGGTTCTCAGAGCGCAGGAATACTCAGAAATGCTAAATGGATCAAAATACCGCTTTGGGGTTGTTTATAGTGAGGAATGAACAATATAATACACTTTAAAGCTAAAAAAGTTAATTATTTGTCCTAAAACTATAGTGTTTCCTAATTATATGAAGTTATACCGCTCATTTTTCTAGTGCATTTGAAATAGGTATGAAATTCAGAAATGGTGCATTGGAGGGACTTTTATCCCCTTGTTTTTTATAGGATGACTATAAACTTTAATGCTATGGAAATGGTAGATTCTGGTTTTAATAATTGGAGCTTTTCAAAGTTTTATTCCTTTACACTTACATTAAAACTAAGGTTACTTTGCTAAAGTGTTTCTTGGGTGTGTGTAATTGAATTTTCTTTATTTGTATATGTATAATATGTAATTTATATTTATTTAATTTTTAATTATAGAATTTGAATACAATTCCATGTTTGTCTCCCCATATTCCAAATGCAATACCTATTGAGGTGTGGGTGTGGAGCGTTTTTCTCTGTTTTCCTCTGTGGGTTTATGCAAAAAGGCTCTTATTTCCTCCTAGACTCCAGTTTATGACACACTTATGCTTCTAATCTGTGACTGTCTGTTCTCCTCCTCCTTCTCTCCTCATCTTCTAACTATTCTCCTATGGCCCTGTCGCATTGATTGCTTTTTCTCCTCCTTCTCCTCTTCTAATCTGTCCCGTTTCTTAACGGATTGTTTTTTTCTCGTTCTGTTGTTTCTTCTCTCCCCGTTTTCCAGCCTCCTTTCTCCATTTCTCTGCTGCTTTGGGAGTCTGGGAGAAATACATTTTTCTCATGCAGCCAAAACGCGTTAAATGCATTATTTTGTGTCGCTGGGGACAACTCGAGACTGTACATGCAAATCAGTGTTACACACAGGGTTTTTATTTCATCAAGATGCTCTGTGTAGTACATACAGATCCCTGGGCTGTAGACAAAACCCATTTGAACACTAATATAGCCAGCTGCTGCTTTTTAAGATGCTCAAGGGGAAAGGCAGATTTATGACCTCAGTCTGAGACGAGCAGACGATGCTGTGTTTTTACCACTATCACCTTGACATAAAGTACAGTTTGATTAGTGTAGTTAAATTTAATGTAAATCATGAAAAATCATTGATCACACAGCTGAATGAGTAAGTGATAACTGTCCAATGTGACATCCAGCATATGCGCTCTTGAACCCTGTGTGTGTTCTTATGGATTTTACAAAGACTGTTTGGGTTTCTTTTTTATTATTTCTGTCCCAGGTGTTACTTTGTCAGTTTTAGGAGATAATGAATTCACAAGCCCAATTACGAACTGATGCAACATATGGTTGCCGTGGTTTTATTTTGTCTAGAATATGGTTCTGACACCAATCTTATTTTATTTTTTATTACTGCTCCGGGAACACATGTTAAATCAGAAAAAAATGTTGCATAAAATTAACAGATTTTCATGCATTTTGAAATCAAAATAAAATTTATTGTAAATTCACCTCTGGTTAGATGTATTTTTTTTTAGCATTTTAGCTTATTAAAAAAAGAGAACATTTAAACCTAATAAATTAGGCACAAAGTAAAAAATATGTTTATTTATTAGCATTTTTATCATTTGTCACGGGCAGAAAAAAGTCAGTCATATAAATAACTAATGGACTAAAGGATTTTATTTGTCTTTTTACTGCTAGCATTCTTAATTTAACTTTAAAGTTAATCACTATGACTGACAAAAAGGAAATAGTCTTTATTTCCTGTAGTTTTTTTGTATACATTTTGCAAGTTTACAAAATAATCTACATTTATAATCTCTTTTCATTTGGTCAGACATTCTTAAAGAACAGACTGTAGCATGGAATATTGGTTGCATTGTTTTTTCTGACCAAATATAATCAGTTTTTATAGTTTTCTGACGTACCTTGAGCTATGGTGCTGAAGAGACGTTTTCAGTTTCCTCCCGCCATGCAGTCCTTCCATTGAATACACATTCTATAAGATTAGGGCATCATCATAGAAAAACATAACTGGGTAGATCTTCCTTGATGACACCAACTGGATTCTGCAGGCTCAAAATTGTGCTGAACACGTATATCATTTGTGTGGCAAGGCTGGTTTCAATGTTAAGTCGATGTAAACACGTGGCGAGAGGTCCTGCGGTATGATTTGAGCTGCCATGAATTTGTGAATTTTCCAGGAAAATCCGAGCTTTGGTGATTATTCACGTCCCATTAACCGATCAGGATCTCAAGCTTGTACTGATGTGTTAATAATGTTATCAGCCGATGGAGTCCAAATCCAACATGAAGAGACTCATTCTTACTGTTTGTTCTTGTCCCAAACTGTATGATATTTATTTGTATTTCTATCAAGACAAGAATAAAACAAACCTTGCCTGGAAAAGGATAAGTAAGGATATTGAACAGTTTGGTAAGTTTTAAAATGTTTCACCTTATTTTAATTATTGATACATTTACAATCCATCATACTAAAGTTAGCTGACTTGCATGAGCGAACGTTCTGCTATTATATTTTTACTGATGAGTTGATGCTTATTCAGAGGATTTCTGTGGGACAGCTGCAAGTTCAGCTAAGAGGTGGCAGCACTCTGCAGTCCTCTCCTCTTTGGACCCCTCTGCCTCCCAGGGGGATAAGTGAGAATATGGATCCCAGGTTGAGGTGGAGCAAACTGCAGGATACAGACCTGAAGAGGCAATAGAAGCAGTTGCAGGGCTTTCATAGGCAGCAGGTGTGTTGACAAGAGGATCCATATGTTGGAAAAAGCATGATAATGTTTTTTTCCAAACAGGTAGAAAAAGAAAATATTCTTTTGAAGAAAGCAAAATGTGAATGTGTTATATTAAATATGCATTACTGTCATGGCAGAGCCAGCTAGTTTTTTTTTTTTTGTTTTACGTCAGTGACCCTGGAATCCCTAAAGACGACCCTGGGACCGCTTTACCAGAACCTGCTCTTGCTTCTGCTTATGCCGGTCCATCTTTGGTATGCTTCCGGTCCACAGCATACGCTTTTGCTCATTGAGTTTAAAGAAATTGCTATTTGCACTTTCATACTTTATTGAGATTTTATCGCTGAAAGTGTTATAGTCTTTTTATAAGATTACAAATTTCTCATTGCACCTGTTTTTTAACAGTAACACCAGCAATGTGAAGGACACGGCCCCAGGAGGAGTCACATTTCAAATTCATAAATTAATTCATGAAAGCATCACTGTTCTGCTTAATTTGGAACAATTGGAGAACGCTGAATAATGTGTTTTTTTTAACTAAATGAGGCAAGAATCTCTGTAGGGAATGAAATAGATTTAGTCTTCGTTCTCCTGAACTTCGTTTGTGTTCGTCACTCTTTTACACTGAAACAACCAAATCTTAGTAAAATTAAAAAGGACCCTGTTTCAAGAGAAAATGTTCAATGTCTTGTAAGAAAAAAATAATCTTATCAATAAAGTTTTTTCACTGTAAAATGAAAAAAAAAAGACGTCTTAGTGACTAGAATTATTTTCTTAACTTTAAACTCTTGGTAAGAAAATGTTTCTTTAAAAAAATGTTGCTTTTTGCCTATTTAAAGAAATATCTTCAAATTTTGTAACATTTTAACTTGAGACCTATTTTTGCAGTGAACCATCCCTCTTCCAAGCAAATCCCTTTTTATTCCTTTCTGCCATGTTGTTGGTTCAGATTCTTTATTTGTATGAGCTTATTAGAAAAACGTTAATTGTATTGTTTTATATTGAACAAACCATCTATATACAAAATTCAAAGGTTTTGTGAAAAAATACACCCTTTATTAATGTTAGTCAATGCATGATTTAATCAAAAAAGAGCTAGCAGCCACTTTTATGCAATACTTTGCATTACTAAGTGTATTATTTAGTTAGCAGTTGGCTTATGTTTATTATTCAGTCACACTTAGCATTGTAAACATTAATATTTTTTTCTAGGCAACTGCTTAATGTTATTTATTCATCAACAACATATTTGTTAATATATACGCCATAATATATTTAATCATGTGATATGGTTGTTTGATGTTAAAAAGCAAAATTATTTTACTTAACATCTTTAATCTGACCTAACCCTTGAAAATTGCTGTAAAAACTCATTAGTTAAGCATAGTTAACTATTATGAAATAATTACTTCAACTTTATTGTAAAGTTTGAACAATTTCCCTTTTATATTTATTGTGTGAGAATAGATTGGTAGATGGCAAACATTGTGTTCATTTATTCACAGTTTCATATATTTGCATTATGCATATTTATGCATGTATATGTATGTATATGCATTTGTATTTTTCTGGTTTTAAGGCACAAAGAGACGCTCCTTATCTGCGTCATAAAGAATGATGT
>NC_050532.1:11626851-11629322 GCF_002922805.2 Oryzias melastigma | reverse complement strand
GGGTGGGGGGTTCTCCATATTCGCGGATTTGACATAATCGCGGTCCCTAATCCCCGCAAATAAGAGGGGATTACTGTAATTTTCATTATAAATTAACACGCAAGAAAGCAAATAATGATTTAATTACTGACAGATCAGTTCTTAAAATAGTTGAAATAATTTGTACTTTTTAACATGACTTATTCACGTACTTTATTAACTTCTTGACAAATGTAATACTTTAAAGGTTGCATCTATAAACTCTAAAAAAGAGATAAATAATAGACAATCATCAGCTGTAGTGGAGCTCTCAATTTTGTAGAATTTGTTATTTGATTTATAACAAAGAATTTTAATAATGAGCAGCAAATGTTGATCCTGTGTAGATTTACATTTTCATAATATCTAGTTTAGTTCTATTCTAGCCTAAAACTGTCTTTAAATATTTAGGACAATTGTATGCTGCATGTGCACACCATATATACCCCCGGGTGTGATGCACAGAGTGTAATGCTAAAGCCAGCAGCTGACAACACTGACACTAAAATCCCAACAAGTCCGACGCTCCGGCACAGCGATGGTTGAAAAATGCCAGTTGCTTCCTTGTCAGCAGGTGGAAAAACAGCAATGGCTTTTGAAAAGGTTGAAAACTGTTTGAAATGTGCATAAGGTCAGCATATTACCTCAAGTCACAGATAACCATGCAAACCGTCTTAAGAAATGGAAAATTTGCATGCTGCAGGGATTTGCATACGTACTTTTGCATGGAGAATGCTTCACCTGACATATCCACCTAAAAGCTGCGCGATGGGCTTATTTTGGGGAGGTGCACATAAAATTCACATCCACCTATTAGCATAGTGTTGCCATCAGCAGAAATGAGACAACCATGTGACTTTCAGTGTTGCGAAAAATATCAAGAGTCTGTTATTATTATTTTTCTCTTGGCCATAGATAGATTAGACTCTGTCATTATAAAGCATTTGCTCATTTTGGTCAAAGCCTTCTGGCAGCGAAGTGAATCTGATTTTTATACTCGCTATACTTTGAAAAACACACACATATTTTACAGATGTATCATTTTACTTAACTTTTGGATTGTATTTTCATCCTTTCTGACACATCCCCACCAATCAGACACAAACAGAAGAATAAAGACTTGTAGAATTGATCATTTGAAGTATTGTAGTAAAATTTTAGAGGTTAAGCTGCTAATATATAAGCATTATATTTGTTTTATTTCATCTGTGGGTTATCTGCTTCTTATCTTCTGAGCATATTTATTTTAAAGTCTGCCATCTGGAAACGAAAGAAAAGGGGATGCAGAGATGCAGAGAGAGAGGAGGGACTTGGCTTGACAGATGAAGAAGAGGGGATGACAGTGGAGGGGTGATGAAGAGTGTAGATCTGTTATGGATGTAAAAGCAGATGATAAAATACAAATGAAGAAGTACAACAGGAAGATGGAGAAAGGAGAAAATATGAGTGTGGGAAGAGAAGATGGAGAGCAAAGATGGGCCAGCAAAATTTAAAAATAAATCTGAATTAGCTGACAGGAAATGTTGGAAAAGGAAAGAGATGCAGATAAAGATGTTCAGTGGCCTGTCTGTCTGTTTGTACATAAATAGCAACATGGCAAACAATCAACATCTCCTTTCTATTTGTATCTGTGCGCTTTATTAGCCCTAAGTGTTATAATGTCCATATATTAAATCATATCAATTTGTATTTTTATTAAACACTTTTGTGTTTAATTTAAATGGTTATAAATGGAAATTATGAAAAACTTTTCAAAAGTGTTTGTGTTTTGCAGAATGAAAATGTGTGCACAGACTGTCAATCTAAAAGTATTTTACCTTTTAAATGGAAAACGATATATATATATATATATATATGGCAATACTTTCTTTTTAGCAGTGTTAAAAATATATATATCTTTACTTTTATTGGAAGTTTTTCTCTGTTAAAGGTTTCGCATAAAAGTACCATGAATAAAATTTTAAATTACGACGCTTAAATAGCTTTACATGTAAAAATAGGTGTAATAAATAATATTTTTTATCTTAGTTTTGTCAGTAATCAGACATTTTTAGTTCAAATAAAAGTAGCGTGCTTATCTTTTTTAAATAATAACATAAAGAAATTAGTATATACTGTATTTAGATTGGTCATCATCAAAGTTTTTACATTTTACTTCTCTGATGAACAAGAGTGCAGATGAATGTCAGCCTCTCCCAGAAGAGGGCCTCACCGCACACTTATGTAGACACGGCCCACTTTTAACAAAAGCAACATCAATGTGACTTTTGATTAAAAGTTTAAATAACCAAATTACATTCAGGAGATTTAATTTGCTTGTCAATTCTAATAAAAAAAATAAAATACTTTCTTTTTCAAGAGATAACATGTTCCATTTACTCAACTAAGACAAGTATAGGTAATTTTTTTTAAAAAAAGTATTCCTCAAAGTAGCTTTTTACACTTTTCCTTTT
>NC_050532.1:11624385-11626798 GCF_002922805.2 Oryzias melastigma | reverse complement strand
GGGAGACACACTATTTTAACTGCAATGTTGCTATTTTTAAATAATTGCATTAAAAAGTAAAGAGTATAAAGTAGATCAGCTTTAACGGAGGATCCATGCAGAATGCATCAGTGCAACAAGCTTAAACACTGTTAGGATGTGGAGGGATGTTGAAGTATCGATGAGACGATAAACTTGGTTGTAATGTTTGTGATATTAGATTCAGGTGTTAGTCAGACTAACGCTGGCTTTGATTGCGTCACAGTATCTAATTGGCTTGTCGTCTTGGGGAGTCCATCTCACGACCATCCGTTAGTTTACATCGTCTGAGATGCACCGCAGATGGACCAGAGTAAAACGTTTGGCTTTGAAAAGTGAATTCTAACTCTGTTTCTACCAACTTTCAGCTTTTAGACTGACTTTCTCATATTTGACTAAAAACGTTGGCGTACCATGGTGTCTATTATCAGCTGAATGACTAAAGGATGCCGTGAGCTAGGAAATAGGTCATGTCATAAAGCAAAAGTTTAGTTTTCAGTTTTTGTTTTGGGTGTGAAATTACTCGATCAGACATCCCACTCTGTGCTGAGTTCTGCACAAAGACGAGACTGTCCTCGCCGTTCTAATCTCACATGTTTTCTCCAGCTGCAACCACTAATTTAGTAAAAATGGCTGACATAATTAAATTCTAAATCTTCATTATGAAGTGTAGTCATACAGACGCTGATGCCAAATCCTAAATGAGCTAAATGACTCAGTTGTGTTCTCTTATTTAACTCCAGTTTTCAGACATGATAAAAACAAAGAACAGAAGGAAAGCCTGATTCTTAGAATTCAAGTAATATTATGTGCAATATTATGTGGAACATGAGCTGCAATAACACATTCATGACACGAGACACACAAACATTCCCCCAAATCATCTTTAACACACACACAGCATTGAATACTTGGGGAGGGGTCCCCCCATGGGGCTGATCTCTGAGTTTGGGTGCCAAGGGCGTGCATTCCCCACAGACAGGCCGATAAATCAGCTGTTAAAAAGCCAGCAAGCATGCAGGCTCTCTTTATGACTGCTTCCTCAACAAGGCCAGTGTCCCCATCTGAACACTGGTCCAACACACATTAAAACACACACCCTCACACAGAATGAGTATGTATGAACATGACAAAGGACCCCAGAGACGCCTAAACCCATAACTGTAAGTCAAGCGGGGAAAAAGAACTGAAATATAATCAGCATTTTTCATTTTTTTTAATCAACCCATAATAAAGAGAGGTTGTCGGTTAAATCTGCCGCTCTGATACACACGCCCAGGTGAAATCAGCCAGGTCGACCAACACTGGTCGCCAGACTTCAGAGTGGCGAGAACTGTATTGATTCATCCGCGGAAAGTCACCTTCCTCCTCACCCCAATCCAGCCAGCGCCTTGAGGCGCGCCGGTCATTTCACTCAGCCAATTTGTATGGTTGCTGTTATTATTATTAGTGTTGCTCTGGACTGTTGCTTTTAGCTCAGGGCATGGACGCACCACTGTATGATGCCCCGCCTAATAAACATGACTTTCCTGGGAAAGTAATTAATCGCTGTTCCTATTTGTCATAATTAGTTCGTGGCATATTGCCAGATGACTGGGAGGCCGAGGAGGTGAAGTGAGCTCGGACACAGATAAACTCTTTCCATTTAAAGCCACTGCCTCATCGTCACAGTGGGGTTGCTTTAAAAGGTGCATTTAGAGTTTAACTGAACGTTCTACTCACACTAGTATGTTTTAATATAATGAAATGCATCAGATAAACTAAAAAAAAGAAGTGTTTGCCACTTTAGACACCAAAAACTTTTCCAATTCTATTGATGTAGGACACATTTTACACTAATTTCTTTAAAGTCCCACTCCAACTATATTTTTTTTCTATTGTAAAATCCTTCCCAGTGGTCTTTTAACTATGATTATGAAGTTTTGAGCAAAAATCAAAAACCTCACACCTCTTTGTTGTTTTCTAGAACATAGTTTCTGCAGAGCAGCAAGAGCTCACTAGAAATTTGCCACTGGATTGTGGGAGGGACCGTAGGCGTGGCTGTTAGCCTCCACTAATTACCTATCAATCCTTTGTTTATGTACCAGAATAAATATAAATCCACTTGCAACAGGAGTTTTTAATGGGCTCTTGTGTCTTCCTGTTTGTGTGTAACTTTGGATTTGTGTGTGCTTAATTATAGATTTGTAACTCATATAACACCTTTTGTGTGTAGTTTTGTGTGCTTACAATTGTGTACAAAAAATACACAATACAATTTATACATGCACAAATTAAAATAACAGCTAACTACACACACAAAAAGTTACCATAATTGCGTGTTGCTCACACACAAAGCTGCCTTTGCGCACAAATCTTATTTGAGACTCTTCATGTTCAGAATTTTTGTGTAAAT
>NC_050532.1:11623904-11624301 GCF_002922805.2 Oryzias melastigma | reverse complement strand
GACACAGACAGATCAGAGTGTGCTGTGCGTGTTATGTCTGAACATCACTCTTTATGTTATACAGAGAATAAAACACAAAATAAAAGATCAGCTGGTTGCCATGTCAATCAACAACAAACACAACTCAATCGTCCTGAACCAGCCTGCACCAAGACTGAGCTAGTTACATTTACTCTCTCCCACTAGCTTATACTACCTCACAAGATAATATTAGCAAAAAAATAAAAATGGCGAGTATATAGCAATGCAGCTGCACAGTTTTGAGTCAGGTGGCAGCTTAGATGAGGAAAATGAGGATCTTTTTGTCTGCAAGTGGATGCATCAAGATTGGAACAAAGAAGGGAGACTTTCTGCATCACAAACCTGATATTTTCTGGTGTTCCAACATGATTTGATT
>NC_050532.1:11605486-11623721 GCF_002922805.2 Oryzias melastigma | reverse complement strand
AACGCAGAGAATCGTCCTGAATCAGCCTGCACCAAGACTGAGCTAGTTACATTTACACTCTCTCCCACTAGCTTATACCACCTCACAAGCTAATATTAGCAAAAAAATAAAAATGGCGAGTATATAGCTATGCAGCTGCACAGTTTTGAGTCAGGTGGCAGCTTAGATGAGGAAAATGAGGATCTTTTTGTCTGCCAGTGGATGCATCAAGATTGGAGCAAAGAACGGAGACTTTCTGCATCACAAACCTGATATTTTCTGGTTATCTGCTCCTGTTCCAACATGATTTGATTAAATAAATACTCAAAAACGCACTTTATTTATGCCCTCCATTATAAGAAAAAGAACATGTTAAAAAAAAACAAGAACACTTTTTTTTGTGTGTGTCTCTAAACCCTTTTCAAAACTTTTAAAGCCTCTGTGACTTAACACTTTTTCCTGATAAAATCTTAATTTGCTTTGACTAAATTCACAGTTAAAAAAAAGAGACGACAATGTGCAAATTTGAAATCTGTCACCGCGAATGTAACTGTGACTCTTTACACCTTCTCCTGTGATTTTATTTTAGGTTGATGTTGCTATCATTAGCCTTCCCTTTCAGTGTCAACTCTTAGAAAATCTCTGGGGATCACATATGTGATCCACTTAAAGATAAAACTAGGGTCAAATTTGCAAATCTTCAGATTTTACAAATTATTTAAGTTCTTAGAAACTAAATAAAGCAGAATTCAAGCCTTACAGCAGAAACGTAGGATCTCACACCACGGCGTAAAAGGTGTTCCTGCATTCTCTGAGCTGTGCTCTGCTTTGATTTTCCACACAAATAAACTGAATTCAGTATATGCACTGCATCTGCGTTTTTTTACACAAAAGGTAGTTGCAGTTAGAGCCCGTTTTGTGAGCAGGGCTGTTTTTGCAGCGTTGTTCACCATCGTCATGCAAATCGATGATTGTTCACCTGGTCAGTCAGCTTTTCATCAAGAAAAGACTGTCTGAAAAGAAGTTTTTGAAGTGTGAATATTATGATGCACTGCCACTACTGAACTTCAGTGACAATTACCAATCCTCTCCTCAGCCTTTTGTAGTTTTTTTTTTTTTTTTTTTTTTGCAGTATGTTGTCCATTTCTATTTTAAATGGAGATACAGAAAAAATCCAAGTTGTTAAACATAGCAAAAGGTTTTACTTAATCTGCAAACAAAGACAAATATTTTTTCTGACTTTATAGTTTTATTTATATAGTATGAACTGTTTTTATTTAACCCTTTGACAGCTGGATTTAATTCCAGCAATTTAAATGTCCATTTATGTATGAGGATGCTAAATTAAGATTATTTAATCATAATAATAGTTCAATTAGATTACATTAGATCAGAAATGGTTTATTTCAAGCAATCAGAAGAAAAATAATACAAATAGAATCACAAAAATACTTAAATTACAATATAACAATTAATGTTGGTCCAAAAAAAAAAAAAATTGTGATCATGAAATAATACCGATTTTCCATTTCCGTGTGGTCACTGACATCCACTTTAGATAACAAGGAGAAATGTTTTTGTGCTGAAGTTGGATGTTCATGCACAGCATTAAAGATGTGCATGTGATGTTATAAACAAAGACTATTTTCCAGAGCAGTTCTTTAAAAGGCTTGTTTATGCTTATTAGAATGGAAAGGTGGGACAGAGAAGTGTTTGAAGCTGGTCACGTTGAGGATCTTGATCTTAATCTGACAGAAAGTGTGTGGGGTGATCAAAAGCTACGCAGTTCGAGTGATGAAGCTCAGCAACACATTAAAGTCTACAAACAAAGACTTTTTAACCAAAGAAACCCCGAACAGTGGTGGATATTGTATTTTTCTTATTTTGCAATTAATGACATGAACAAACATTTCAAATTTGTTAGGTCATTTAAAGACCCAATCAGATGAAAATTGTGTTTTTAACATGTTTTTGGAGCATTTTTCTGATAATGGAGGACATAAATAAGGAAAATAAGCTTGGAAGAAGATCATATTTGTGGTGTAGAAACTATAACAAGCTCCATTCTGATGCATCCACTTGTAGACGACTCGATCCATCTGGCTCAAAACTGTACCGCTGGACGGCTCCAATATTGCTCGCCATTTTTGTTGTACCAGTAATGTAAAGTTTGAGGTGTGAAGGACAGTAAGATAGTCCAAAAGAGTGTAAATAGAGAGTCCTCAGCACCAGGGAGTGGAAAAAGGGGATTTTCTCCACCAAAATGTTCCTAAAAATGTCATAATCATATTTAAAAGACCACTAGGAAGGATTTTACAAAAGATTAGAATATGATCAGAGTGGGATTTTAAAGAAGCATTTGATGTTTGGTCCAAAGTGACTCAAACACTATACGTAAAATTATACACTGCAATTGTATGAACGTAGCTGATATATCTAGGGTGCTAATCTAATGCCACTGTCACCTTAATACATGGGTTTATTCAGGAAGGTTGAAATTTTCATCTCTTTCTATTAACTCTGCTCAGTTCGAATGAACAGATGAGGGTCACATACCGTAATAAATGCATACATTCATACTTTCTTTATCCCCGTACCTGCGTCCCCTCATAGTCATGAATACAGTGTGCAATGACACAATGTCTCTGTGTGCTCAGTGCTATTTGCTCTCTGCTGACTTTTAATAGAACAAATTCTTCAAGAAGGACCAAAAAAATAAATTATATTTACTAAAATGAGCACTGACTGTGGAAAGGGTTCTCAGAGAGGAGTTCTTTATCTCCTCATTGAAAATGTAACAAGACCGTTTGGTTTTTAAGAAGTTAAAAGGAGAACCAGCAGAGAATTATGCTGTTTCTGTGTGTTTAATTATTGTTTTGATATCTTTGCTAGAAAGTTTCACCAAAACAGAAAGAAAAGCATCATTTTTTTCTTGGCTTCATCTGTCATGCTCTTCATGTTGGAACATTGCATCATTTCTGTCACAGAATGTATGGAACAGATGAACCTTTCCAGAACTTTACACACATTATCTTTGATTTTGAAAGAGCCGTCTGTAAAACATCCAAATCAGGTTTTCTAGCTTGTAGGGAGATAAAACTGTTGTTTTTTTAGAAACCTTTTTCTTCATAATGAAATGCGTCCTCCTGGAGTCTTTACTTTAATAAAAAGTACATTAGGAGACTAGTCATGGTTTAGATGTGGCATTATTTAAGGGCCTTTATCATCCAAAATCAACTTTTTGAGGTTTTAAGTGTATTATAATGGAAATTCCTCAAAAAAAACAACAACCCAAAGTGGTATTTAACTCCATTCACGCATATCTGAACATTTCTCTGAAACCCTGCTCCCTAAGCACCAACCCTAACTGGGTCTTCACGTTCATGCGGGGGACCAGAACCCTTCCAGAAAAAGTCTGCTCTGCCAGCACTGACCCTGGGCTAACATACACACCCACTAGAGGCTAGAGGTGATCGCCAAAACGCTTTCATTTTGTATGCACAATATGCACATCCTTTTTAGGCAAAAGTTCAAGGCGTAATGCAAACACACCACTGAGGCCGGCTCTAGGATGACGTCATGAAATGGGCAGCACCCACAAGGGGCGGAGCCTCAGAGATCGTCATCTTGGTTCAGGTTGGAAAAAAAAGCTTGCGAAAATAACTCAAATTTCATGAATAATTTTTCATATTTGGATATAGTTTACTCTAAAAGACTTGAGCATGTGCTATCAAGTTTGAAGCAAACTAAAGTGCATCATATTTTGCAGTACCTCAAATGACCACTGGAGGCTGGTTGCATGAGCAATTTCATGTTTAATAAAAAAATGTCTGACTTTACACCAAATATAAATATATTTGTAATGTGGTTTCAAAAATGTTTTAATTTGTGTTTATATTGTTATCATGTCAGTTAACTTTAGTAAAAATGATGGTAAAATAATTAATCTATTGTCACTTAAAGCACAAATTCTGATCTTCTGCTGAACACTGGTGTTTAGTTGAAGCTTAGAGGCAAAGTTTTAAAATAATTACATGTAATGCAGGGTGTAATTTATTTTAAATGAAACATGTATATGCTGCTTTTAAATTTAAAACAATTGCACTTGTTATATGCTGTTATAATTCAGGTGGGTATTCTAAAGCTACTTTTAAAAAATGGTTAGCTTTATGGCCCAAAAACATAAATAGGTGTATTTTTCTAAACGTTCACTTGGGATTTTGCGTCTCTTGTTAGGTTTTGGTCTGTAAGGAAGAGGCCCAAATGGCTCTATTAAGGTTGCAGATCCCTGGTATGAGGGCGTGTTTTTGATTGGCAGGTGGGTGGCCCAATGGGTGAAGCCGTCAAATAATTGCTTAGTTTAAGGTACATAAAACCTTAAGGGTTTTTTATGATTACAAAGAGCACATCCTAAAGTTAAGATTTTTAAAGTTTTGTTTTTATTACATAAAAAAGCAAAATGACAGAAAATGGGAAGTTTCAAGGCTCATTACACTGATTTTATTTTCATAAAGATTAGAAAAAGCTTCATTAAAGATGTTGTTTGCTCCTAAAAAGGACTGCAGCATTATATGGTAAGAAATTGCCAAATATGTCCTATTACTTGGTGCTGCTGCACAAGTTCAGAAAGGTTAACCTGAAAGCGAAGTGTAGCCTGTCAACCTTGTGCAAAGCTAATAGGAGTAAACTTGGAGTTTTGTCCACGCTGGTTGAATAATGCTGCATTTGTAAAAAATTAGCATGATTGAGTGCACTTGTCAGGAGAGACCACTGTATGTATTTGAGGACTGGAGTGCTGTGCTTGCACTTGTGCAAACAGCAAGAAATACACAAACACACACACAAAAACGGAACAAGAACACAACAGTTTTGTGGGGGAGAAAAAAAAAGGCCTGCACCTGTAATAGAGTGATAATGCTGAGTAAGATAGACACACAAACACACACACACACAGACATAATGACTAGAGCTCCATTAAACGGGTTCGGCTGTGAAGTCGTGACCTAAATGGTTTGAGATTGCAACATCATCGGTGATTACCACCGAAAGTCTTTGATAGATGACTGTGAGAGGATAACTTCATATTGAAACATGATCTCAGACAGAAACGAGACCAAACGATATTTACAGATGAAGAAACATCAAAGTTGAGGAGAAAAAAGATGTTACAGACCAGAATATTCAGATGAAGTGGCACATGGAAGCATTTTAATATGGTCTGATTTCTTTTAAAAATTAAAGAAAGTCTCTTAAATATCTGGAATGGGGAACATCTTCAGTTCTTATATTTTTATTGTGCAGAAATTACAGATTTGAAATTATTTTAAATTATTTTATTTTATTATATTCCTAAATTTGTTTTGGTTCAAATTATTTCATTAGATCTAAAAAATAAATAGCAAATACAGTTGTATTGTTATTTCCACAAATTTTGTTGTTCATTTCTGAATTGATCAGACTACTTCTTACAGAATTAATCCTCACATTTCAAATACGCTGCTTAGACTGACCATCAAAATTGACTGCTACCATTGAAAAATTGTCATGGGATTACCCACAATCCCCACATTTGTTACTTTATCATCAAATTATTGGTGTTGATATCTTTTTTCTTAATATTATTATTATTATTATTAAATGTTACTCTTATTTGATCTGGCAGTTTGAAGTTATTAAAAATGTCAAATATCTTTTGTTTTATTGTAATTTTTTTGTGTTAAAGTTTTTTTTTTCCTCCAGAACAGATTTTCAAAAAAATCTAACATTTATAATATACATTTTAAAATATTTTTTATTCGGAAGTCTTAATTTTTTAAAACTATTAAAATTGAAATTCTTCAGACAGAAATTTAAAGAAATGCTGTAACAAACTTAAAAAATATATAATTTTAGACATCATTAGCAAAAAGGAGGAGTTTCCTATTTTACTGATTTTTACAGTTTTCCTAATTTATATAAAAAATAGTATTTAAAAATATATATATTTTTCATGTAGCTTTATAATAAGTCCTGAAAATGTTTTTTTTTATTTTAATTTGTTTTGATTGTTTAACAATTTTTTTTTCTCTACTGTCTTTGTTTGATTAATTTGTTAACATATTGACAAATATTTTTTTAAATAAAAATGATAATATAAAAAAAAAGTTAGCAAAGGCCTATTATAATCTTGTGAAAAGAATACAATTATCATCCTTATCATCCAAATTATTCTAAACAATTCAGATTTCTGAGATCACTTTAGTCTACATCAGACTAACAGACAAATGTAAAAGTAACTTCATAAATGTAACCTGTAACTACCCACCTCTGGTCAGTATTTATAGCAGATCACTATTTGTGTACAGTTTCTGTGTAAAACTCTCCACTGCTCCCACTCTTTACCCTAAATATAACATGAACATCTTACATGCTTGAAGCTCTGAGAGCTGCTAAAGACATCCCTCTTGTGTGCTGGACAGGCATGAAATAGCCCAGAGCTGCTTCCAGCAGGTTCCCCTGGCAGATTCCAAAGAAAAAAATATATCCTGAAAAGTAAAGGAAAAGAAACCCTGACAAAATCTTTTGGATTTTTTTTTTTTTTTTTTGTCTGTGTAGGAAGTTTAAAAGTGACAGATACATTTAAGGTGCAGGACTTTTCTTCCCAGAGTATTTATGCATTTCATGCACCTTATGCATTATTGATTGAGGCTGCTGTCGCCAACCGTACGTGTGAATGTGTCACGGAGAAGTCACATCTATTAGTGCATGTGTGGACATTACATGCCCACCTATTGTCTTCATCAGCCTCAGTGTGTGTGTGCGTGTGCGTGTGTTCCAGACTGATGGGACACATATTTCACACACAAGCCTGACTGGCAGTAAATCCCAACTGAATACGCGGTCTTGTTACCGCAGGCTTTTCCTGTCAAAGTGTCCTTGAGAAAAACTGGGAAGCCATATCGGTTCACTAATCATAAGTCAAATAAAACATTCGCCAGATGAACAAAATATCATGTGAATGCTGTAAGGAGACTTTTATTGTGAAATGGCTTGAATTAAGCGCACCAAGTGAACTTCCTTTCTAAGTTGTTCAGATTGACATTAGTTTTGTGTTTTTACTTCAGCAGCATTTTTCAAAATTAAGCAAAAGAATCTGGTTATAGGACTTTAATATCAGAATTTCAAACACATCGAAAAAAAAGAAACATCATTTCAGACTCTGCAAGAAGCTTGAGTTCTAACTTCTGGCTTCTAGAGCTACTAGTAAAAATAATAATTTATACGTTTCTTGAATCTCTAGATAACTTTTTTGTTTATTTACATCTTTTGTGGAGAAACCGAAGACACTGTACTCATTCAGCTAAACTCTTGGGAATCTGACCAACACATTTTTCTCCTTATTTGCTTATATTACAACAAAATTCTTAGATCCATGCAGACATTTAAAAAGTTTTAACAGGAACATACTGGTTTATTCGTTACCACCTTCACCCATATTTTTACTCTTTCGAGAAAAAAGAAAAGGCCTCAAATATATATATTTTTCATCTTCATTAATCATTCTTCATATTTTCAGGTTGAAGTGTCCCAGTGTGACCCCTTCCTAACCCGGGTCACGGGCAGAAAGTCGTGCCTTTTCTCTCTTTTGCTTTAACGTAGTTAAAACATTTCCCGTTCCCACTGACAACACGAGCAAAATACACGACCTCCTCAAGCCAAACTGTTTTGTTGACCTCACCGAGGTCAACGTATGAAGCATAGTAGAGAACAGAAGCCTTTCTCCCCTCAGGCAAGAACAAATGACTTCATTTCACCTTTGAAAATGCACAAACTAAAAAAAAAAAAAAGCTATTAATGAAATATAAACTTTTTTGTGTCAGAAGAACGTGCTTTACTTAAGATCCCAATTTCCTACATTACCACTGTGTCCATGAGAATGCAGGAGTGTAGAAGCACTGTGTGGAACTTTTAAATCAAAAGAGAGATGAGGAACTTCGTAAAAGTGGCTAAATTATAGAAAAGGTAGTTCAGAAATCACTGATTCTTTTTAATAATTCATTGCTTTCCTTAAACTTACTTAACCTTAAATTTAGTCACAGTGACTGACAGGAAACAAATTCATGTTGTTGAACCAATGCGTGAATTTAGTGTTCTTTCCTCCTATGGAGGGTCCTTCACCTGGACTGGCATTTACACTTGTGGAAATGACGGTACTTAATGCTGCCTGGTGGTAAGAGCTTTTTTATAAAGTGTAGAAGCTTGCAGTGGTGTGCATTCTATTGCAGAGTGTGCTCTGGTCCACTAGAATGATCAAATGTGTCATGGGAAATTGTTCACTTTATTGGCATAAACGTCATTTAGCATTTCCAAAACATCAGCTCTTTGTTTATCCAAAAAGGTCCAAGTTTCACACCGAGAAGTTAGAAATATTAAAGACTTTCAAACTGTCAAATGATCACTCTTGAGGATTAATCATATATGTCATCAATCTAACCGATCAGACGTGGTTAACGTCCTCGCCTCCTTGGTGATCCGGTATTAGACCATGTAAAAAGTGGCTAAAATAATGAAGCTTTGTCAGCACCACTGCTTTTCACTACATCTCCCATGATTCATTGTCATAACTGTCATGAAACCGAACAAACATTTTTGTTCAATTTGCAAATCTTGATGGAAGCAGAGGTAAACAGTTTAGTTCTCCTTCAAGGTTTGTGATTGACAGCCTGAGATCTTAGTGTTTGGTCCAAGTCATCTTTCTACCTGAAACAACAGCTGCTTTTTTAAAATAATGTTTATTTGAAGGACAAATTCAATTCCAGACTTTAAGCACTTTTGAAAAAAAATTACGTTTAGTGCAATTGTAATAAAATAAATGAAACAGCTTTAAGGTAAAGTGGCCTACAGACACATTTAACTGAAGCTAATTTAAAATTATGTTTTGTTGTTTTTTTCTAAAGAAAAAAAACATTTTTAATTAAAATTACATTTTTGATTTAGACAAAAAAAGTGATCAAACTATTTTTTTTTAATGCATGTGAGATCCTGGAGGGACTGGTATTTCATTAATACACACAGATTTACATTTTTGGCTGCAGGTGTGTCTTGTGATTTTTGTCAAATATAAAGTGTACCTTGGCTCAGAAAACGTTGAAATAACACGATTATAATTTAGCAGATTTTAGGTGATGAGAATGTGTCGTGTTAATTATCACAAATTAGGAGGCTTGGATATGGTAGAAGAGAGAAAGGACTTTTTTTTTTATTTATTTTTTTGCTTTAACGGTTATGAGTAAAACGGATTCTGGCAGTTTGACTAAAACAAGTAACTCATTTGTCATCAAGACTTTTGGAAACTGTTATCTTGGAAAAAATGTGAGATTTTTTTCTGTCATGAGAAACACCAGCCAGTTGCTTTAAAGCTGCGCAGCTTCTGATTTGCAATGATTCAAATAAAGAAATTCTCTGAAATGCAATTTTGAGCTTAATTTTTTTAACATGTTTTTTTTCCCCCATCATTAAAAAAAGGCTGCAAGAAAAACACAATTTTCAGCAGAGTGGGTCTTTAAGAAAACAAAAGGATGATCGGTGTGTCATCCCAAGGACTCCGAAAATGACCAGAAATTGATTAAAAAAAACATGTTTTGAATGTCTTTTTTAAATTGTTGGACCTGTAGATCCATTATTTATTTATTTATTTATTTTGACTAACAGTGTTATTAGAACCTGAATACAAAAAGTACAACACAAAACCCTATTAGGAATTCTGTTATTTCCACTTTTCTGGGTAGATTTTAGCAACAAATGGACTAAATTAAATGTAACTTTACATTTTTATTGTTTTTTCAAGCACCATAACTCATTACACACCTTCTTTTGTAAACCGGCTACATAACACAGATCTGTACTATTAGCTCACATAGTATGGCGACTTTGTTAGAATATGAGAACTTTATTGATCTGGGAGTTTAAGACAAAGTGGGGATCCCCTGACTTGGTGCAATCTCTACTTCTTTCTGTTCTTTGCCCATTCAAGGATACAGCCTTGAACTCACACACTCATATAAACTCGTAAGCCTATAAGATGCATAAGGTTTCATTTTAGATGCATAACTTACCTATAAAGCCTGCTTTTCTCTATATGAAGTCAGAGCCATCACCCGCATAATCACACATATGCATTTGTAAAAACACATTTACTGAACTTTTGTGGATAGAATAAAAAAAATACCACCGAGTCAGAAGTGTGATATTGCTGAAAGCAAAGGCTACGGTGTGGTGTGCATGCGTGTGCATGCCTGGATATGTATGCCGGGGTAGTGGGAGGCGGGGGCGCCAGTATGACAGCCATCAGAGCAGCACTACTTGGCCAGCTGACTCCCCTCCATCTGAGATCCTCAGAGAGGATTATAAAACCAATCAGCAGAAGGTGATTGCTGCCGCAAGCCTGTGATTGGATCGCAACCCGGCTGCCGCCATCAGATCTGTAAAGAGAAAGAGTGAGATGAGAAGAATGAGACTTGAAAGAAAGTGATGAGAAGAGATAAATAAAGAAAGCCATCATAGGTCTCTACAGAGGTCTGGTGCTCACTGGAAATTTCCTCTTTTTTCAGACTAAACTTTTTCCTGGGACTTCCAGAAAAACCACAACTGACGGGTGTCTGTCCTTGTGTTTATGCATGCACATTTTTCTTATTTCAAAGCTGCCACTTATTTTTTTTATTACAACAGTTATTTATTTTCTACTTGACATTTTAACATTTAAATTTACCAAAACACCTCTATGTCTGCTTTGTAGTGTTTATCACAGCGGCCCTAAAATGCAAAACACTCAACACAAAAATTAAAATCACATTAACAAATAAAGAAGAAAAACAAGTAATGCATAAACATTATATTGTAGAAATCAAAGCAAAATTCCACAAACCAAAAAGTAAAAAATAAAAACAAGCAAATCCAAAAAATGAAACATAATAAAAAGAAAACAGTTTGGAAAACACAATGAATTTCCAGAAATCAAAATGAAATGTTAAAAAAATGAAGCAAAATAAGAACCTGGACTTTGGGACATCACTGATTGGATGATGATGTTTGTTCACCTTTTCACCCGGAAGTTATTTGGCGTGATAATATCTTCAGAAAGAAAAATATTTTTTGAAATTTCTGGCCACAGCTCCTGTAAATGTCTGGTGATTAATTGATTTGTTTTATCGATTGATTGATTGATTTGGTTTATTTCAAGCATACATTGTGGAAAATACAGGACAAAAATAAAAAAAATTCAAACTCATTATAGAAACAATGAAATGCATTGATTAGAACATTGTTGCTTTATTTTACACTTTTGCATAGTTAGTAATCCGGTTCTGACCCGATCAAATTAAGTTTTGTTTTGTTTTTGCTTGTTGATTATTGATTCATCTCGTAAAACATTATTTCATGATTTCAGTAAACAGTAAAATCAATCACAAATCATGTAACATATGTAAAACTCATTATCATCAGAATACATTTTTTTTGCTCAATCAAGTTCTTACAACAGTTTAGGTAAAACATTCTTCTGTTCTCCCTCAAAACTCAAACAAAATCATCCGATCAGTGATGTCCTATAATATTCACGTTTTCTGATTTCTTTCTTTGTTTCATTTTTTAGCATTTCATTTTGATTTCTGGAATTATTTTTTTTTCAAGGTTTTTTGTTGTTTGTTTTGTTTGCATTTTAGTTTTTAAATTGTGTTTTTACTAAAAATGTATGCTGTTTTTTTATGATTTATTTTGATATTTCATTTTCCGTTTCTTTATGTGATTTTGACTTCATGGTAGTTTTCTTTTTACTTCTAAAAATCTTTATTAAATAAAATTTACTGCCACTTTCCCTCTTTTTCTTACTTGAAGGATGCTGCAGAAAATCAAATATTTGACCAGTGGTCACTCCCTTTAAATTTAACAGCATTCAGATGCATATGAGAATTTTGAAAAATGTGACCCTATGGTTGAACTTTTTATTTTTTTATTTTTTATTGAAAGTATTCAATTTGAAGCTTTTATATAGTATTTTGTATAGTTCTCTCTTTTAAGTGCAGTATCTGTCCTTCACTATAAATATATCGACATTACTGCTACTCCATAGAATGCTTATCAGAACCCATTTAAGGATGCTGTGAACAGCAGCAGTGTTGCATCACTGATGTGTGCAAAGGAGAACTGATCTGCTTCTACTGTCGGACCGAACTATTAGACGTCAGGAAGAGAAAGAGTGTTTGATTTTGCAGATAACGGTCGAATCATGTTTCATTTCAGACTTTCTTAAACAGTCAGTAGGTCTTTGTCATCTTTTTTCACGTCTGTGTAAAACCGTGTAACGGCCTTCACATTAGTTTAAAGAAGAGGGAAGTTTTGATTACCAGTCAAATCAAGAGAATTTTTGTTTTTTAGTTCCCTAGCTTTGGTTGTATTTTATCTGTTCTGTACTTTGAGGTTGTTTCAAGCAAATCATGAGTTTTTTGCTTGTTTTTTAGTAGAAGTTACTGGCAAAAATCTTTTAAAATTGAAAAGTCAATGATATGTTTTATAATGATGGTCAATTAGTTGTTTTTTTAAGCAAAAGTAGCAGAAATCTGACCAAATTTTTGTTTTTTTAATAAAAAAAATGAAATGATTAGGCTAAAAAAATACAGGTCCAGATCATCACATTTGATTCATTGATTTTAAACAAGTATAAAACGATTACAACACAAATGTACATGAAATCACTCAAAATTGTTCGCATTCTTTCCCAATCATGTGATCAAATCAAAGGCATTGAGCTCAGAATGCACAGCTGACATGGTGATTGACCATGAATGGAGAAAAGCCTGAGAAGCAGATGAATAAAGTTTGTGTGAGGAAAGAAAAATCCAAAGGAGCAGCTGTTTCTAATAGAAATAAAGCATCTGAGTAAGGTCAGAGGATCTTTGGTCCATGAAAGTCGACTGGTTTTTACATGTTTCACTACATCCTTTTTTTACTGTATAAATGAGACTTCAGAAGACTAATTTATTTCTATTTTCTTTGATACATTTGCATAAATGTCTGTTCTTCACTCTGAAGCTGCAAGAGAGCAACAAGAGGATGGATTTTTTTTAAATTTACACTTAATTTTGAATGAAGTCGACAGTTGTTCTCTTTAACCCCGTCAGTGCTCTTTAGGGTGATGGTATTAGCAAGAATAAAGACAGTTGGAGAAAGTTCTCTTGAAATGCAGCTTAAAAACAACCAGATTTCTTAACTTATAGTGAAAAAAACTCATATTCTGTGAAATTTAACTGAACTGAGGATGCCATTAGAATAAATCAGCCTCAAACACAATAGCTTAGCAGCATTGTTTCCAAGATGTGCACTGCTCTGTGTGTGTTAGTGTGTCGCCGTGATTAATGTGTGTCCCTTTAATTACATTGTTAGCAGGTGTTTGCTCACAGCCTTCACTGGCAAGTTTGTTTAGCTGGCTTCCCAGAGGGCAGCATGTGACCTGTGGCATCTGTTGCCCTCTGCCCATTTTCTGCCCTTCGCTGGCCCCTCATATTAATGCCCACGACCTCTGGCAGCCACACATATTCACAGTCACAAACGTGTAGAAACGCTCAGAGTGGGTCCCACTGATTTGTGGTGAAAAACAACAGATGTTGGGAGTGAGAACACAACGGGTGAGAGTTTTTTTGTTTTGTTTTGTTTTTAGGAGCAGGGGAAATCTGACACATTGACAAATAGAAGTGGTGGAGGAATGTGTTACAATGAATTTCAGCCTGTTGTGTCGCTTAAGGTTAGATAGACTTTTATGCAACTCCATGAGCAGAGTGGAAGGAACCCCTGAATATGTGCTATAGAATGAGAAGCAGAGGAGAGTTGAGGTTAAAGTCAAAAGAAATGACTAAAACTTTAGGTAAATGTTTCAGTGATGGGACCTATAAACAAAAGTGCGCTTGGTTATTTAAAATGCATTTATTTGAGGGTTTAGAAAAATAACACATGAAGATTTGGTGACAATTTTTCTACTTTTTTCAGAACTCGTTTAACATTTTTACATGTAAATCATCTAGTTGTTCCTTTTGATGTTGCATCAGAACACCTCCACAGCACTACAATTATGAAAGTTAACTAAAACTAATATTTTTTGTGTTATTTATATGCCTTTCTGCATATTGGTTAGCATTCTCACTTCACAGTGAGAAGGCCCTGGTTTGAATCCTAGTTAGGGTTTTCATGTTCTCCCCGTGCATGAGTGGGACACTCTGGTTTCCTCCCACAGTCCAACAACAACTTACCGAGGTTAACTGATGTCAGGTGTGCATGTGAGCATTAAGGCCGTGTCACACTGCTGCATTTTGCACATAGGTCTATCGTAATGAATACATGATATACGTAATTCATAAGTATTTCGTGCATCCCTTATTCATTGATGTGCACAGATATCCGTCGAGAGTCACCTAAGAATGAATAAACCACACAAAGATCAGATAAACCTGCACTTCATTGAATTTCTTCACTCAAAACAAAGCATTGTGAGGGCTCATGGCGGTTACTGTCCATGGTGCTGAAACAAGGTGATTTCTCCTCAGAGCGCTGACTGTCAAAGAGAAGAAATTCAACGACATGCGAGATGATCTGATCTTTGCGTGGTTTGTTCTTACGTCTTTTGGGTTTTTGACATGGTTCATTCGTGATACATCTGTGAACATTTCACGTCTAAATACCACAACTATTTCCATGTATGACCGACTTTCGTCTGTGGAACGTGCACAAAATGTACCTAGCGCCAGTGTGACACAACTTTTAGTGTGCATGGCCCTGCAGAAGACTTACAAGCTTTTTAAAGGTGTCCCGCCTTTGCCCAATTGCCAGCTGGGTTGACTCCTGCAGCCCAGTGACCCAAAGGAACTCAGCAGCTTCAGTCTCATCACTCACTTGAACAAACTCATTTTAGATGTAGTAGCCATGGTTTTATTGAAAATTGTTTTAGACAAAAAAGTTGTACAATCAGAAATTAGATGAAGATTAATTCACATTTAGGACAAAATGAAAGTCTAAAAGTGTTCCCAGTGGTTTTTAAATTATGATTATGCTGTTTGAAGCCAAAAAATAGAAAAAAAAACTGTATAAATATTTAGGATGTAGTTTCTGCAGAGCAGCAGTAGTTCTTTAGAAATTTGTCTCCAAGTTATGGGTGGTATTGCTGACATAAAGCAAGCCCACCCCACTTCCCATCACCCATCTGTTCAAATTTGAGCCAGAGACCAGCTTAGATGAGGAACACAAAGATCTACATGGATCTATTTGCAGACATGTGAATGCATCAGAATAAAGCAGAGCAGACATCAAAGAGACTAGGTTTTTTTAAACTGCATTTTTTTCATCTGCCCCGATTCACAACAATTAAAAAAAAAGAAAAAAACTCAGAAATGCGATTTTATGCTTAATTTTCTTCATGTATGTCCTCCACCATCAGAAAAAAAATGTAAAAAGAACATGTTTTCATCTGAGTGGCTCTTTGAGGTAATATTTAAACACCACACCTTTACCTAAGTCCACTCGTCTCCGAGACATACCGGAACTTCCTGTCTCATCAGTCATGGGGAGCAAAGGTATTCCCAAAGATTTCTATTCAGCAGTGTTCATAGCAGGTGCAGACTTTGAGAAAATAGAGATTAGCTCTCTTTACTCCACAAAATGATTTATGCTGCAGCTTTTATCAGGAAGCTTCTCCCCGTCTGCAAAGATCATTTCCCCTGACTTCACCTCAAAACCAGAACTATTTTAAGCATTGGCTCATTAATACTTAGTGATTGGATTCATTGTGCGGCAGTCCTGATGGATGTTCTCTGAAGTTTTCTGCTCTCAACTCCCACCTCAAAGCCCTCTTCAATCATCGCCTTGAATTCCCTCCCAAGAATGCGGCGCTATTGTCCACACAACCATCAGATAAATCAGTTGGCAGTGACCTTTTGTTGGTTCGGTTCATCTACATGAGGCTGCGTTAGACGCCCGTCTTCAGCCCAGACATAATGACGGCTGCTCCAACCTAAATCTCCACAGACCTTTAAATACTGTATGGATAAATCAGCAGGCACAGAAGTTGTTTTCAGCTCTTACAATTTGCTCTTCACTTTTGCAGAGCAATCAGATAGATTCATAGAAGGACATTAAATGCACTCTCGAGCCTTTCATTATCAAGCTTCCCCTCCATTTTTTTTTCTTTTATTAACCTGTGGAATGGTGCCCTTTTCGAATATGCATTCTTTTGTGATCCTGATTAGCCAGATCACTCTGCATTTGTTTGTTTAAGTATCTTTGATCTGCAAACCACCGCAGAGGGAGATTCATACAATATGAACACAAAGCTGAAAACAGCATTTTCTTTGCTCCATAAAACCAGCAGATCTGTGACCTTTTTTTTTTTTTTTTTTTTTTTTACACATTTGTTGAAGCTGCAAGTGACCAACCCATGCAGGGATTCTATTATTCTTTGCAGCATTTGTCTTGACCTTGGACATTTTGAGTGTTTTCAGAGTGCAGCATATCCAGGCTCACCTCTGTGACCTGTTCACACATCTGTGCATTAGTTGCGTGTTTTATTCCAGGACGGTTGACTTTGACAGCGGGCTGGTGTAGAGACGGCTCTGCTTGAAAATTTGCTCCGTAGGAAAAGTGTGTTGTGCTGCAGTAAGTCTGTTGTGGGTGCTACAGCAGGGTCGACTGCTATTTATACTCCATCTCTGCAGCAGAGGTGCTTCATTCCCTGTCTCCATGGACTCCAACCGGGAGAGGAGATGAAGGAAGGAAACGGGAAAAACTTTTCTAATGCTATATTTTTGATTACGTCAAATATTTTCTTCTTTGATTCCCGTAAACCCTTGAGATGTTTAATCTGCTTTCATCTGGTTCAAGCCTAAAATATATTCTGTTTAGAAAACAGAATGTCTCCGTTTAACACCAACAAAATACCTGGACGCATCGTCATGGTAACCACACGTTTCTTCAAGCTGCGTCCAGAAAGCAGCTGCAGCAGGACTTTGAACATCCACGTTAACCTATGCTGGAACACTCCCCAATCTTGAATGCTTGGTTTCAACCATAATCAAGCTTTTAAGTAAAAGCATGAGAAATGAAGAAGGTGTTAGGAGCGGGTGCGGACAGGGAAATCAGCTGTCAGCAGCCAGATACTTCCGTTCTTCTCATTAATTACTTTTGGGGAAAGAGAGTTGGGAAGCCAAATTAGTATTGATTGTGATGGGCCAGTATAGGGCCAGTTTCACTGGCCTTTCTCACACATCATTGCCTCTCCTCATCCCCCATTAAGTGGGAACAAGAGGGATCAGTGGCAAGCTGGGACCTATTAAAGACAGGACCCTAAGAATGGCAGACAGGCTAGCTAGCGCACAAAGCTTCTCGACGAGAAAGTGGACAACACTTCTTTTCAAATTGGATCCGTTTGTCCTTTAATCTCCTTCCTCTTGCTTTAGAGCAGGTTGTCAATAAGGGATAAAAGTTTAAATAAAGGTATTTGTCAATGTTGCTCAATGTCAAACTTTGTCCCCAATCGTTTTTATCGTTTCTAGCTTTTTCGATTGTATTTTTGTTACTTTCACTTTATCACACCTGAAAGCCGAGACACAAGTGTAGAAATGACTCTTGGCGAGTCTTTTCCCTTTTTCTCCGTTTCCTTTCTACCACCACCACAAACCCCTGCTTTTATAGCGTGACTGATGATTTTAATTACCCGTTAACTCCCCGTACTCAGCAGATCCACATGATAAATCGTCCGCGGGGTTGTTAAAGCCACCATCTGGATGGTGCGAAGGAGTCTACGGAGCTTCTCTGCGCCGTCACGGCCAAGACGAGCAACACAACGGGTGGACTGCAGGTGTGCCGGGGGAGTGGAAGAAACTGGCCCAGTTTAGATTTGGTTGACTGTTATTTCATGCGAGAAGAGTCACATCCATTTTTCTTTTTGAGGTTTCGTGAAGCTACAAGAGAAGACGCTTCAAATCAAACACAGGAGAAGAGAGATTGCTGTAGGAGATGGGCCAAAAATTTGAATTATTATGCATGGATGTGGCAGAGGACATGAGGAAGTGTGATAGAATAGAGTTCAATCCACAGGTTGTACACCAACGAGGAGCATTTCAAAAAATTAAAAAAATGTGTAAAGTAAAAAAGTAGCAAAATGAATGCAAATTCTTCCAAGCAATCTGCTTTTTGACAGGATTGACTGTAGAAAAACCTGTTGAGGTGATTTAATCATAGA
>NC_050532.1:11587908-11605374 GCF_002922805.2 Oryzias melastigma | reverse complement strand
ATAAACAAGCCTGGCTGTAGTTGGAACACGGCGTATGAGGCTGGTGTAGTGCCGGAGTTTGAATGTCACCTTTAAATGAAAATCCAAACTCAGTTTCAGAGCAAATTTCAGGATAAAAAAGTATGTTGATGAAAATGGAATGTGTTGTGAACAGGGATTGTAACTGTGGAGGCACAGAAGGGTATTTTTGTGATTGTTTTTTCAAAGATGATCCATTTGGCTCTTCTACATCTACTTTCAGGTCTTATATTGACACTGTTGAGTCATCAACAATATTCACTGTAACCGCACAATAACCTCGAGGAGGTTGGATAAATGTATTCATCTGTTTTTCAGAACAAAAGCAGATAAGCAAAACATAATTTCCTGTCTCACAATTTTTTAATAATATGAATATCAATGAGTCAAAATAGTTATAAAAATACCAAATAGATGAAATTAAGGAAGTTGACCACAACTTTAATTATCTTCTGTAGCCTCAATAATCACAGTACTTTAACTTCTTTTTGTGCTGCTCAGTGTCTCTCCAGTGTTCAAATTTTAAATGTTGCTTTATTTTACCACACTGAAGAGAATTAAACAACGATAACAGATGTGGAAACATGTTTCTTTCTGAGCAATAGTGTTTGATTTCCTCTAAGAATATGTCTTTATAAAACCACCTTGACATAGTGGCTGTAAATATCACAGAAAGATTATTAGATGTTTTGTGGTGTACTTTGTAGTAGACAGTGTTAAAATGAATGAGTTTAGGAGCACAAACCAGCATCCTAGAAGGGTTATAAAATAAAGTTTTGATTTGATTTGAGTTAAAGGTATATATATATATATATATATATATATATATATATATATATATATATATATATNNNNACAAGTGTTTTCAAAGGCTGCTATTAACACCAACCACGGGAAATTATAATTGATACTTTTATATATATATATATATATATTCTTTAAAACTATTCAAATTCTTGCATTGTTCACTATAAAGTTTACTAAGGTATTTAAACTTAATTAACTGCAACATTTTAACTTAAATGGCAGTTTGCACTAAAATAAAAGAGGATTATTGGTTTTAGCATCCAAACTGCAATCAGGCCCACTCATTGTCTCAGCAACAAGCTGTCAACATATAAAATAAATGTATATTTAGTCATTTATTCATTTGATAACTAAAAACAATTGTTTTTTTGTTTTGTTTTTTTTTGATCAGGGTATAACATTAAGAGGTTCAGTGATGGTGGTCTCTGTTGGAAATCCTCTCAATATAGACAAATAAATGTAACAAAATTTACAGCAATTATTTTCTATTCTTGTGCAATGGTTCGCGGTGTTGCCTCACAGCGAGATGGATGGATTTTCTATACTTTGAGCTTATTAGTTTGTCCAAATTTCACTAAAATTAAATATTCAAATGGTATAACACATGTTTGTAAGTCTTATTTAGTGATGTGGAAAGCAAAGTGAATCAGTTCCTACTATATTGGAATCCATACTTTAGATGCTATAACAAACACAGTAAGAGTAACAACTCATTCTTTAGGAAAATCATTGTTAGATTCTGCTAAATAAAACATATTTGAACTGGCTTTATAATTTAGATTTATTCATAGAATGTACTATTTGGCAAATATTCCACTGTAGTGTAAGTTCCAAATACTGCATGTCTTATACCAATATATACCTCCTCAGGGAGATGTCCAGGAGACATCCATAAGAGACGTCAGAGCTACCTCAACTCTCAATGTGGAGGAGCAGCGCCTCCACTCTGATCTCCCGTGGTGACCGAGCCCTATCTTTACAGGAGCGTCCAGCCACCCTGCAGAGAAAACTCATTTCAGCTGCTCGTATCCAGGATTGTATCCTTTCGGTCATGACCTAAAGCCCATGACCGTAGGTGAGAGTAGAAACATAGATTGACCAGTAAATCGAGAGCTTTGCCTTTCGGCTCAGCTCCTTCTTCACTATAAAGGATCGACTGCTGCAGCTGCTGTACCTATCTGCCTGTCAAACCTCACGCTTCATGCATCCCTCACTTATGAACAGAACCTCAAGATACTTGAACTCCTCCACTTGAGGGAGGAACTCTCCACCTACACAGAAAGAGCAAACCATCCTTGTCCAGGCAAGAATCATGGCCTTGGATTCTCAGATGCTTCATATTTGACTTTTTTACATTTACCTAGTAAAAGTGATTGCAACATCTATGTCATGAGCGAGAACATAGTTACCTTTTCAAGTGTCCAGGTGAGTTGTTGAGTATTGAGTGATAATCACTGAGGGAAGGAGAAACGACAAAAACTCAAGACAGCATGAGTGTATCAATGATGGGTCCCAAAGCAGAATCAACGTCTCTCCTGGGGCTTGCAAAGCTAACACTCACACACAGAGGCATTTGCTGTTTATTCATCCATAGATTAAAAAAAGAAAAAAACACTTATGGTCAATGGAAAAATCACTTCACAATGACATCCGTCTCCTAAAGAAGACTTACAGGGAAATAAACTGAGCAAATCCACTCAAAACTGAGTAACAATTGAATATTGTGAGCATCGTTCACCTGTTTGCTCACACAGATTTTATGCTTCTCAGAAAATGTCCCCTCGGTGACATTAGACAAACAATGAGAGAAGAGGCACATCAATGTGAGGGTTGTAAACAAGAGTTTCCATATTGTGTTTGTGTTTCTTTGGCACTCTGGCTCTTTATCAACATGGAATCAGCGGAGTGTTACGACATCGTTTAAGCTCTCACACAGCATCAATACTGACTCTATTGATTTTTTTTAAACAGTTAATGGAAGCCTTTAGGGCAGGAAAGCTAATTAAAATCATATGCAGGTCAAGCTCATTTAAAGACTCCCCATTAGTTTGTGTTGAGCTCAACCACGCTCGACTGAAAAATCCATCCATGGGGTATCATAATTGACTGCTGGTTCTAATGGCTTTCCAGTTCTCCTTCATCCCAAGGATACGTAGGGAGTTCCTCTGGCAGATTTCATGCAGCAGGTTTAATAGCCCACATACAGAATCATTAAAGACAATTGATGTGTGTCCTCAAGGTGTCTTGTCAGTGCCTGAAAAAAGTGTTGTCTTTCCAAAGGCAGGAGGCATTTGGAAATAAATTGCGAGTCTCCACCTGCGCTTGCTGTGTGTGTTTGTTCGGTCTCCTTCTATAAATTATGCAAAATACTCAGCCTCTGTAGGATTTATACATAATGAGCTTGAAAAAAAAAGTCCCAAAAGGGGAAATTAATGTCAGCTGAATTACATTTATCTGACAGCATGATCAGCTACAAAAGTCCAATTAAGACTGTTAGCATTTCAATGGAGACTTAAGATGCAAAATGTTGATTTTGTTTCCAAAACTTTGTGACTAGTAGCCAGAGCTGCCATATTTTACCTGGATTTTTTAACGAACGGTCTCCAAAAATGTTGTTTTCCCCTCATGCCTGGTCCCTGGTCTCCTGTGTGTACGTGCTCCTCAGTTTATCACCGCAAATCACGAGAGGCTCACTCTGCTGAGCTGATTTGAATCTGTGAGTCAGGAGGAGATTAAGCCGAGGCTGTGTTTATTGTTTCTTATCAGGGCACAATATGCTAACAGCAGATGCCAATGATCTTGCTGCGTCTTAGAATAGCGCTTCCCCAACACGACTTCTTGCCACAAACCACATCGGCCCCGCTGTAGCCGGTGTGCCCAGCTGGTACAAGCAGCGGTGGACACGCAGCACGCCGCAGCACCAACATGGGGCTTTGTTAGACAAATTTTGATCGGATGAAATCCCGCTGGGAAGACTTTCCCCAGGATGTTGTGAAGGAAGAGGGAGATAGGAGTGTACGGCGTTCTTTTATTTCTCCTAAACAGGTTCATTTTGCACTTCAGCCACCACATATCTATTTTCTGAACATTGCAATGCGCTCATATGTATGCACGTGGGCATGCACATACCCCCACACACATCCTGCCCTTTGAGCTTGATGACTATGCTAATAGTGTAAGCAGTTTCAAGTCACGCGTGACATTATACTGTTCAGGTTTCACCAGCATTTCAGACTACCTACCCTATTCTAAATGCCTTGCAAGTTGATAGTTATTAAGGAGAAGTCAAGCAAAGAAATGCATTTAATTTGAAAGTGGCTGTTGCTTAATACAAGATGCTGGACTGTCTCACTGGTACTTTGCTTTTCCTTGGTCTCAAAGTTTTGAACTTTGCTAATGTTTTGAGCTGGCTGTTAGATTGCATTTGTCTTTGGTAGATTTAATATTTGATTGTTAGAGAAATGAATACTGGTCACAGCCAGTGTTGGGAGAAACTTCCTACAAAAGTAAAATATATGTTATTTTTTGTAATAAGCAAGCAGTTATTAATGAATTTTAGGTCATATTTTAAGTCATACCATCAAGTTTCTAACCTCATCGCTACGTGGAAGCATTGACTTTATATCTAATTTGCAATTCACAGAAGTCACAGATGATGTTGAGAGATTGAGTTAATTTATTTTGAAGAGCTCTATAAAAGCATCGGTAAGCACAAAGCCATGTCTAGGTTCATCAGATCATTCAGTCTTTTTCTTTCACCTTCTACTGCAGGCACTGTGTCTGAATGTCCGGGCGTTCAGCAGTACTTCTGTATCTGTTATCCAGTTTGATAACTTGCTTTCTTGCAGTAATCAGAGGAAGGAAAACATAAAAAAACAAGAATAATAATGTCTTGAACAAAAAAGAAAACAAGATGAGATACAAACACAGCAGTGCTCTCTAGGAGTTGTTAGAGGGAAACAGCTGCTAAAGGGTAACTGGATGTTAGTGAGAAAATAACAAATATATGAGCCTTTTTATGAATTAAAAAGAATCTGATGTAAGTTGCTTCTGAGTATAAGTCGCACCCTTATGTAAAACTATGAAAAAAGCTGCGACTTATACTCAGAAAAATACAGTAAGCAGTGAGACTACAAAGAACATGAAAAAAATGCCATGATTTTTCTGCTGCTTGTTTTTAGTAACTTTGAGTTTGTTTGTTTTTTCCTCACGTAGACATAAATCTTATTTAACCTTCATACAACCCAGGACTTTATATTAACTATAGTGTTCTCCACTATCAGTGAGTTTATTCCTGTTTTTCCACAGACCTGTCTGTGTTCTTGTTGAAGGTCAGGTTCAGTCATTTTAACCTGCTTTTAGTAGAGAGTTCTTTGCTGTTTTAATTTTTTCTGAAGTTCATAGGTCTAAGATTCTCTGTTGCTTGTTTTTTCATGTAGAAAACCTATATTTTTATTTGAGATATTGAGAATTGAGAATATATGAGAATTGATCCACTTTGCTAAAATGAAACTATAGTACTTATTACAGTGTTACATCATACATCCGTATTAGGAATAAAAAAATAGTTTTGTGGTACATTAGTCTCTTCAGATGTTGTGTTCTACTTATTTGGGAATTTTAAAGAAAGTAAAATATTACAGGACTCGTGATTCATAAGAGCTACACTGCTACGTATTTGAACAATAATAAATAATCTGTAAGGTATTAGAGTTTGGAAGTAACTTGCACAACTCTGGTCACAGCAGATTATAAAGTAAGATATTTTTTTTTATTAAAAAAAGCATAAAACTAATCAATAAGTTTGCAAACTAACATTTTGCAAGTCAAAAGTCATTTTTACTGATACTGATGTTTTTTTTATTTTATTTGTATTTGTTCAGAATAACTTTACTACATAAAACAGAGCCCCTCGTCTGACTATTTATTTATTTATTTATTTTTTACTTTGGTGTCCCGTTAGGCTGAAAATTGGAGTAAAAAGAAAGACAAAAAAAGTTGTTTTTTCATGGGTACCAGACAGTATCTGATACCCACCAGAAAGTAAGTTGTGAGCACAAGAAACAGACTGATACTCACGAGAAAACTAAACGATCTTTTGCACACAGGAGCCCTTTTCAGAGTCAGTTTCAGTGTGTCCTCACTATATTGCAGTTTACCTTTTGCGGTCTCGATGGATTTTTAGCAAAACCACAATTTCATGAGCCACAAACTCTCTTTTTTTCTGTCCAGCAGCTGAACAAACAGATAGAAGCTGAAACCCTCATGTGCTGCACAGATTATATTTTTACAGTTGGGGTTTTGTTATATAGTCCATGGGTGAACCAGGTGTGTATTTGTATAAACTTCTTTTTTTTTTTGGTCTTGTTTGAAGTTCTGGACCAAAAGATGTAGAAAGAGGAGTTAAGAAAACACGAGCAGAAGAAAAGGGGAGACAGAACACTTTAGAATCTGTTTCTCAAACTGTTCCAACTCAGTGAGACCCGTTCTAATCTGTGGTGATGGTCACCATGGATTTACTCTCAGCTGGAAAACACGACAGCTTCAAAGTAATCCATTGTACTTGTAGGGAAAGTTTCTGTTCATCCTCAAGATGTCATCCTGTTTAGTATGGAATGATTGATTATACTTATGGGTAATTGCACAAAAGTACAACATTGTCATCCTCTCACACCTGTGGTAAATAATCACTCACATTACCTGTGCCAGTTTATTAAACCTTTTAACCCTTTAATACTGGAGATGTTGTCGTCAACACTGAAATAACACACAATCTTTGACATACTGTAACTCTCAACTATTTATTTAGTTTGTTTGTTTCATATCGGCTATGCACTGGTAAAGCTGCTTTTCTCCATTTCAGAGTCCACAAGGTGAACTTTAATTGTGTAAATGATTTTAAAAAATCATGTTAAATGAAAAAATGTCAATACTAGAGCTAAAGCTTGAGTGTTTAAGTGCAAGTGTTTGCAGGCTAATCGATCTACTGTACCTTTCCAACTGTTTGTACAATTAGCAGATTCTGAAACAAAGAAAAGCAGACTTGTACTACTTTGCAAAACATTACAGTAGTAAAATGCAATAGCCGTAAAAAAAGCAGATTCTGTTGCAGATGACTGTACAACACTTTTCATCTGCCACACTTTGACCTACTCAAGAGGTCAAAGGGTGTATGTTATTTGGAAGCATCTGTGGTACTAATAAAGGGTTAAAGGAAATTCTAATGAAAAGTCTCTCAAAAAAAGTTTCTAAATGTCAACTTTTATAGGCTGTTTCCAAAAACCTGTGCATCTCTCCTCGTACACAATCCTTCAACTCCTATCTTTAGAAATGCTGTGGGTCTAGTCCTGGGGAAATTTGGATTTGCATTCATGACCTTCTTTTTTTTAATAAATATGAATTATGTCTATTTTTAGCAAAGACGGAAGCAAAGATATAAAAAGAAACTAGAATTTCTCAAAATGGGAATATTTTTTTTAACATTTTTACCCTTTTTACGTTTGAATTAGTGAAAAAGCTAGCTCAATGTTTAATTATTAGCTGTACTCCTAAATAGCCCAAATCCCTCCGTAAACTAAATTAGTCAAAACAGTTAGCCTGTTTCTAAAATAGAATTCCGAATTAGCCTAAAACCCCAGTAAATAATAAATTAGCCAAAAACATTAGCATGTTGCTAGAACTCCAGTAGATAACAATTAGCCAAAAATGTTAGCATATTGCTAAAGCATAAAACATTTCATTAGAGGCCAAAATAGCCTCATTTCTTAATTACTAGCTGAACTCCTACATAGCCTAAAATTCCTCAGTAAACTAAATAGTCAAAAAAGTTAGCCTGTTTCTAAAATAGAAGCTAAATTCTATATTAGCCTTAAACAAAAACATTAGCATGTTGCTAAAATAATAGCTCCAAATTTGTGAAAATGACTGTTTTGTTTTTCTTCAGCCAGAGAGCCACCATGGAGAGATAAAAGAGCCACATGTGGACCTGGAGTCATAGGTTGCAGACCCCTGGTCTAGTCATTAGGAAGGGCTCCTAAGATAGTGGGTTTATCCAAAAAGTGAAGTGTATTCCACATAAATGGTTTTATTTTGAAAATCAAGCGGGGTATGGTGTAGCTTTTACTTTTGATGTGTCTGCTTGCTGCTGCTTAGTCTGGCCTCCACATCCAAGCCTTCATCATTACACTGTCATTCCTAATGAACCCACACCCTCAGAATACATCCCAATGCTGGACAGTTTTTTTTTTTCCCTGAAGCTTCATGCTTCACTTACTCAGATTGAGAAAAAGTGCAGAGCAGCTTTCTCGGGCACGCTCTTGCAGAATAAGTGAAATGGAGTGCATGTTATAATTTCACTTTAAACCCACATGAGAAAAGAAGGCCTGTATTTTGTACCCCTGTAATGAGTTAGTACTGTTATAGGAGATGAAATAATATATAGGAATGACTCTCAGGGCAGTGTTATCTGCTGACCTCTCTTGGGGACTCAATGCAATTATTTACACGGGGAAAATTCATAGAGCACAGCTAATGCAATTCAGTCAAATAAAGGGAGATGTAGTCTTTCGGACTTGCTTTCGAAATACACGATATCATGAGACAGTGAAATAGCTTCAGGAAAACCGACTTTAAAAGCTTCTTTTTAAATTGAGCAGAACCTTGCTGTATGATAACTATCCCTTTCACGCCACCCGATAGAACCAAGAAAAGTCCTAATTCCGCATTCAAAGCACATTTTCATCACTCACTGGGGTCGTCTGGTTCTCCACAACCGGAGTCGGCAGCGACAATAGTGGCTTTGTGAGGCTGTGGGTAGAGATAGTTAAACAGCAACCTCAAGACCGATGTAAGCAAGGAACTGTTTAGCGCTAATGGAGTACGGGGCCATTGTTGTAGCAGTGTTTGCTAGCAACCGTGGTTACAATTACATGTAATTTAAAAACCCCATTGTGTAATGAATCCCAACAGACTGCATTAACTGCTCTTTACTTCGCTTCTGCTTCTGGAGTCATTTGTAAGGCATTGATTACTTTGAATCGTGTAACACGGTTGAGGATGAGGATGACTCATGGGCTTCATGCGTGTTATTATCTTAACTAATTAATCATCACTGTTTGCATGACAATCCCAAATGACTCATTCTTATTTATCAAGACATGCATTCCTTTTTTGCCATTTCATTGATGCATAAAGTTGTCTTAAACATATTTACATGCAGATGTATATTTTTAATTTATTTTGTATTGTCAAACTGGCCTTTATCCACTTAATTATGTTTTAATCTGATTTTTTTTTTTTACTCAATTGCTATATAACCTACATGTTTACATTTTTTTTCACTGACATGACAGCTTTTGATCTCATTTTACATCTAAACAGTGACAATAAAGCCACACCGATCTATCTGATGTTTAAAAAAAACCTTCCTAATTTGTTTCTCCATATTTGTGTTTTTGATCCAGGTCCGTCTCTGATTGGTGTTTTGAAGAAAGACTGGGCTTCTCCAAATAGCATTGCTCTCTCCTGGCAGCAGCCCGAGGAAACAACACTTCCTGTTCTGGAATATGAGGTCAAATACTACGAAAAGGTAAAGTTTTGTACTAACCTTTAGTAATTACAGGTTAATTAGCCTTGGATTCCATTTTCAAATAAAGCCCAACTTTATGTGTTTCCTAAAGGTTTTGCAAATTTATTTTTAAAAAATGGGCTCAGTTACAGGAAAAAAATAATGCCTTCTATGTGCAGCTCCCAGACATAGGCCTCCCTGAAAAGGTCTACTGTATGTCTGGGAGCTGCACAGTGTGGTGCCTATTGTGCTCACACAATTCCACCTTGTTCTTTTTGTCCACAGAAGTTATTTTTAAAAGTTTTGTGGCTTCTGGGCGTATGACTCTGCAAATCTAAGCACAAGTCTAAACTGGACTAGAAAGCTGCGTCTAGTAGAATGTTACCCAATTCAAAAATAAAAACTTGTGTGAATTTGTCTGAATTTTCTTATAAATAGTTTAAAAATGGAAATAACTAACGGTAAATGCATTTATGACAACCTGCAATTGTTTAAGATTTTCTTCAGTTGTTTATCAGGCGAACTTTATCAATTTGAATTGATAGACAGTTTCACTCATTGTGTTTTTTTTACACTAATTTAAACAATTGTATGCTACAAATCAGGACATTGTAAGTATTTTTATTTTCTACTTGGATAAAATTAACTCAATATAATTAAATTAGCAAAACTCAGTTGATACCATCTTTGTTCCTTTGTTGCCAATATTATCAAACTGCAGCTTTGGTTAAAGTGTAAAGATGTGATTTTTTTTTTTTTCTTAACCTCAACGTGTATTTTCATGATGTTTATTTTTCAGTTTTCAGTACATGAAAAGCAGTAGATTATTTTTCAAAATAAAAAGATGCATCAAAAATATTTGACCAGTTTATAACTTCGTAAAAACTTTCATAAGCGGTTAGACTTTCTGTTAACCCTCAGTCTGATGTCTATCACAGGAACACGAGCAGTTGAGTTACTCGTCGACACGCACCAAGGTGCCCAGTGTGATCGTTTCTGGGTTACTTCCAGCCACCTGGTATGTCTTCAGTGTGCGCACCCGGACAGCAGGCGGATTCAGCTCCTACTCCTCCAAATATGAATTCCAAACCACAGGAGACTGTAAGTAGCCCAAACCTTCTGCCACCAGTTAAAGAAAGGTCTTTAGGACCAATTTACATCTTTAACGTATTTTGACTGGTAAAAAAAAAGCATCTAGTTTATGCAAGTGCCATTTTTGAAAAATAATAAAATGTGATTTCTAGGTTTTCTTATTTTCAAAACTTTAAAGTTAAAGTAAATTCTAAGTTGAGTGTAAGTTATATTTATATAAATATTTTATTTGATTTGTTCCACTTTTCTTTTTCATAAAGAAAGATTTGTAAATTTGTGCTCACTCTTTGTTATCCGCAATGTGTGTATATATATATAAATATATATATATATATATATATAAAAAAAATTGCATTCTATATTAGTCAGGTGATGAAAAACTTTTTTTTCAATTATTAAAGCAAATATAAGCCCCATATTATTAACTTCTAAATATTAACAAAAAAGAAGAAGTTTAATTGAATCTTTCTTAAATCAAATACTCTTGTTTAAAGAAAAACTCCAATAAAAATAGTTTTTTTTACCATGTTATTCTACCAAGTTGCTCATTCTGAAGGACATATGTATAAGAATTTAGGATTAAATTCACCTTATGACTATTTTTTATATTTAAAAAAACGTTCTCAGTAGTGTTTTAATTGTGATTATGAAGTTTTTAACCTAAATCCCACAACTTAAATGTCTTAAAAAGCTATTTTTCATGTTAATCTGAAGCCTCTGTTTCCAAAATATCCCCTGATGTGGTGTAGCTTCTGAGCTGAGCGCCCCCTGATCCCCTCTGTCTGATTATGATAGCTCTTTGTCTCGTTGGCGTAGATCTTCACTGCTGCTACACAAAACTGTCAAGCTATATCGGTAATGTCCAGATGTATCGTTTTGAGCCAGATTTTAGCTCGGATAAGGAAGTGAAGAGCTTCATCGACCGAACTTTCATTGATTTACAGTCCTTTACAACTGCTGTCAAATGAGCCGTCGTTCGCATTTCTGTGGTCATATGAAGAAGCTTTGTGGAGTCTCGCAGAGATTTTCCAGCGTTGTCAGCCCTGCTACCATAAAGATTGTATAAAACTCACACAAAAAAAAATCCAGAGATGGATGATTTGACCACGGAAATGTGAACGGTGACTCATTTGACTGCAGTCAAGGGGAAGATTCCTCCTCTCTTCTCTGGCACCTGATAAATACATAGTTCATGTTTTGCCCTCGAGATGCAGCAGCAAACGATTAAATTATAGTTTTTAAACAATCAGGAAGAAATTCCCTTAATCTTCAATTCTATATTTTCCTCATTTTTTCTAGCAAGTTGTACCTTTACAACATAGGTACAAAATACAAAGGTGCACCTGCCCTTTTATGTTGCGGTAGGTATTGTTGAGAGGTGATTTGGCTTCACAGAAGCCCCCTCCTTTCCAAAAGTGCAGAGCTTTTGCTCTATCTGCAGATTAGAGGCTCCTCGGCCAAGCTTTTGTTCTGCCTGGCCTTTTATCTGTGTGAGAGAAGGTGGATTTGGCTCCTGTCGCTCTCTTCAGCCTGTCTGTCTGCCTGTCAGTCAATGTCAGTGAACTTGTTTAGTTTTTTTTTCTTCCAGCCACCTGCATTTGTCACTTAAGTCTCTTATTTTTATTTCTATCTCTCACCTCCTTCCTTTTCTTTTGATACTCGAAAACCTCATTTCACCTGGATCAATTGAACACATCTGTTTAGAAAGTGATGTGAAGAGTGTGTGAAACTGAAAATCATCATCTGACCACTGTCAGTTTCACTGAATCCCCCCTCGCCACCACCCATCTGAATGATGTGTAATAATTTCTTATCAAGCACAATGGCACACGTCGACATCTCCCTCCAACCGTCTGCTTTACTCCTAACACACATCCACACGAGCCCTCGCCATTTGGCTCGCCACCATGCACTCTGATCTCCAATTCATATTCATTAAGCATGAAATATTATAGAATACGTTTGGTAATAGTAATCATCTTTCAATTATCTGGGATTCGTTAGCCCTGTGACAAAACACAGAAAAGAGAAAATCATGAATATCAAATAAGCCCAATTTAACCAAATGATCACGGACTAAATCACAATTTCATGAATGAATAAAATTAATTAAACAGCAGCCGGAAAATGAATCATTCCAGCACAAAACTTGACAGGAGTTCTCTGCTCTACAAAGAGCTGTTCAGGTATCTCTCTATAGGGTTTCCTCAGAAAAACTGGGTGTATGTATGGTGCATTGATGGGGAAGAATATTGAAGATGATGTTTAATATAAATTTCTTTTTCCAATCACATTATTCTGAAAGCCATCGTCTATGCTTCCTTTGTTCTTTCATTCTTCCCTGCCACTTGAACATCTCATATGTTCCCCTTTTCACATTTTTTTCCATATATTCTGTGCCCAACACAATCATTTTTCTTTGTCAGCCGAACTTTCAGACTACCATCAACTATTCTCTGCTTCTTACAGCTTCAGACATCGCCTCTGATCAAGGCCAGGTGTTAGTCATTGTCACGGCAGCAGTTGGTGGCTTCACCCTCGTCATCATCCTCACCCTCTTCCTCCTCATTACTGGACGGTAAGGCGAACTTACTTCTACTAATTTGTGATCAAATCTCTGCTAACAAAAAGGATCCCAAATAACTATGGGTAATTATTCTGCAAATTTGCAAGCAGCTTCGAATTTATGGCATCAATCGGGTCGGCACCTTTTAGTTCAGCAGTTTCTATGGTAATTCCTAACATCTGACCTCTAATTAACTGTGTGTTTGCGTGTGTGGCCTGTACTTGTCAGAATTGATGGCTCTAACCCCAATCAGGATTTATGAAACTGTTCACTTGTAGATTTGTAACTTGGGTTTAGTAAATGAGAATTTTCTTCAAGAAAATTAAAGCTGCAGATGGTGTTGAACAGTCCGTAGGCAGTAATGCCCTGGTCAACCCCCAACCTAGCCCCAACCGCTCTGGTTGTCCCCCTTTGTCATGGCTTCACTGGCTTCAACACATGACAAATTGATTAACATTTAAACACAAAATGGCAGCTTTTCTGTTGGTTTTATCCCCATAGCAACCATTTGAATTTTTGGTCACCTGGGGGTGACGAACATGTCTATGTAATTTTTAGAAGGATCAGCAAGAGTAAACTTTTGGATTTCCGTGGCAACAGAGGTTTTTCGCTAGCCACGCCCACATTCCTGAAATGTTCATATGGTATGCTATATTGTTTCATTCAGCTTCAGCCAACAATTCTCACATTATATTTTCATTACCTTGTGATAAAAAAAGTGCTAAAAACAGGGGAACACCACTTTTGCTAGATTGTCCCGTTTGCGCGGTTCAGTGTCTACAACTTTGAAATCCAACATTTTATTAAATAGGTTCCCATTGATGATCGCGGAGTTAAGAGGTGATTGATTGAGTTTACATTTGTAGCTGGTAAATGGAACTTTGGTTGTGGTTGTAGACTTGACCTGGTGGTGTTTGCATGAAAATTTTGTGATGATCGCCGGAACAAAGGTTTTTTTGTTGGAAAATGTAAAAAAAAAAGTTGTCAAATGTCATACTTTGCGACAAAATGGTTGCCAAGCCCTTGGTTTTGTGGCCATCGTGACATATTTATAAAACTTCCTTTGAATATCCCAAAGACATGTGTTTTGGTTCCGTTAGTGAATTTAAAAATGTTTTTTTTGAGCCCCATAAGAGAATTTGGTCCAATTTCTTTTATGGGTGGTTTCTCCCACTGTGATGTCATTGTTTGTTATTTGTTTTGGGGGGATGGGGTTTATCATTAACCCTAATATTCATTTTCACCGGGTACTAAGTGCGTACAAATTTTAGTTGAGTCGGGGGGAAATTATTCTCGCTCGGGAAAGAAGAATTGCAAAAACAATACTATCCTTGCAGTGAATGATTGCTGTGCGTCATAATTAAAGGCTTACAGACAAAGATTTCCTGCAGAAATTTCTGTTACTTGACAAAGTTTCGCCTTTTACTTAAACAATGTTTTATTAATAGAGATGTCTAATGGCAAAAAAGCACAAATCAACACAAGTGAGGTTTTAAGACTGATCTGTTTAAGTCATAATTTGATGCTGCATGTACGGGAATATTCAACATTGAAAATCAAACGGTGTTGCATTTTGATTTTACCAATTCTCACTAAACAGATAATACGACAAAAAATAAGAAGGAAAAAAAAATAATGTGTGGGCTTTGTACACATTCACACACATTTGAGTTTGAGTAAAGGTGTGATGTAACATTTATGTATTATGTTTTGAAATAATTGCATTTGTCAATCCCCCATTCAAAGAAGACTTTTAGAGGTATGAATAATTGGCCTCATTTTCCATTTTTCTCTTTTAATGGATCCGGCTCAAGCAAGAAACCACAAGCTTTCTTTAAGGAGGAAACAGAGAGACGGGCTTATCCACATATTATTAATATTCAGAGAAGGAAGGAGAGATAAATCATTTGTCAGTCTGCCGACTGAAAACCACCTGCTCACAAACAAACACGCACACAGTCTATATTTTTGGTGAGTAAGAATGTGCAGTTTGGGGCAAAATTGACACAATTTAGCACATTATGTTTAAGAAGTGTGAAGCTGAGAGTCTGGTGACTCAACAATGTGTTTTTAACAGTGAATGTTCTCAGCAAAAATACACAGAACTGTTCTAAAATTGAAACTGCTGTAAACAGGCTGAAATGCATGAGCTGTCCTACATAATAAAATATCATTTTGGTTTATTTTTCACTCTCAGCAACAGCAATATTTGATGCTGAAATTCAGACGAGGATACATAAATTCATCATGCTAGAATATGTTTACAATTTACAAACATGAACAACAACCTAATGCTATTTTAAGATTTAGGTTTTAGGAAAGTAATCCTGGTATTTAAACGCTGAGCAGCAGATCCTGTTGTAGTCATGTCTCCTTCAATTCAACTTTTTTGAAAAAGTCGGATTACTTCATTTTATTTTCCGCACTATAGGATGCACCGGATTACAAGGCACTCTGTCAATGAATGGTCTATTTTCCAGTTTATGTCTTATATAATATTGACCAAACTCTAAAGCACATTAAGTGATGCAAAAGAGTCAGATGTGTCTGTCAGTCAGACTTTATTAACTGTGTTCACAGTAAATTTAGAACTTGATTGCTACATGCTACACGTTAGTCATGTTAGTCACGTCAAAAGCATTGGCAATACCTGTAACTCCCATCTTTGTTTGCAATTTGATACCGCAAAAACAAACCTCCCAACCGTGTTAGGAACACAAACACGACACATTCTGATGCGGCTACACGTTAGCCATGTTGGCGTATTCACAAAACTCATAACTTCCTACCTTGTTTGCGAGCTACACATACAAATTCTGTCTGATAAATACCACTAAAACAACTTTGGCTATGTTACTTTGTTGGTATCATGTAAGCAAAAAAACAGTGTGAGACAGCGTTAGCCATGTTAGCATATCCACGATGGGTATGTCCAAATTCCTTCACTACACATCGCGTTCCCCATTTTGTGTTGCTGTCTGAATCTACAATTCCAAAATTAAGTGCCCTAGAAATTTCCCATAAGTCTTTGCAAAAAAAAAACAGTGTGCATTAATGCAAATATAGACCACAATGCATTGCATTTGAACATTTTCGCCTGAAAAATGTGTTTAAATGTAATTTTTTAGCAAGCTATCCACATTGTCATCATCAGAACACAGTGGTGTCCCAAATAGACCTCGTAAAATGTTTGTATTGATTACATTTTTACTTTGTGAAATCCGTGACATCATATGTGCCATTTAGAAAAAAAATCCAGGCTACTCGATAGTCCTGCACTTTATAGTTTTTTTTTCTAGTTGGGGATTAAGGTGGGAATTCGGACATAGCCAAAACCTGTAACCTTGTTTGCTAGCAACACATTAAAAGAAAACAGACTGATAAATACCACTAAAACGAATATCACTGCCAACCTTGTTGGTAATATGTAAAAAAACACAGTAGGATAATAAAAAACCTGTAGTTCCCTACCTTGATTGCAACATAAAAAAGCAGATTAATACAATTAAAACAAACGTTACTATGACTACACCGCCAGCCTTCCTAGTAACACTTAAAAATAACACAGTACGACACTGCTAGCGTTAGTTGGCTTAGAATATTCTCAATAACTACCAAACTTGTTTGCCTCAGTAATCACAACCAGAATGAATCCATGTAAAAGGCACTCCAGTTTATCATGTACACTGTTGTTTCTAGAAAAAAAAATTTGGACTTTTAAGCACATCTTACAGTGCGGAAAATATGGCAACCGTTCAAGTAACTGAGCAGCTCCCCAGGGCCACAGGATGGGTGGAAACCCCAAACTATTTAAACTTCCCTGCAGCTGTACAGTCATGTCACAGGGCGTTACTTCTGCCTCTGTGAATGAACATAATTTCACTCATTGAGTGTGATCATTTCATACAATGCTGCAGCTGTAATGCAGTTGACTAGCATGGCGTTAAAAATAACGTGTATTTTCTGGAAAACAATTCAGCACAACAGTTCATAGTGAAACCTCAGCATTGTGTTTCTTTTTTCCTTCTTTGAGTGATAAGAACGAATCACTTGATGCTTATTTTGTTGTTTTAATTTGTGTTTCTTTGTGTAATGTAAGTTATTCACATGCGAAAGGATTAAAAAATCTATACATATTTGTAAAAAAACAAAGCAAATTCATTTGCAAATTTTATCCGTTTCAGGTTATTTTTAGAATGTAACTCCTGTGATTAATGAGGGACCACTATATTTTTAAATTAAAAAAAAGGTAAAAGTATTAAGTAATATTAAGTAATTCTCAGTAAGTTATACAATTACTTAATGAGTATTGTCATTTTCCTTTAACATGTGGTGGGGACCTGAAGATTGCTTTCCCATGGTACAACAAACTCTTAAATTTGTCCTGGTTTAAATGTGTTTCCATGGATTAGGTTAA
>NC_050532.1:11587555-11587866 GCF_002922805.2 Oryzias melastigma | reverse complement strand
GTTTACAAAAATGTAAAATAATTTAAGTATTTTGAGACAGACGTCAAGAAAACTATAAATCTTTAACTGTAAATGTATTTTTTTTGCTACACAATCTAAAAAAATACTTGCTGCTGCAACGATATTTGTAGTGTTTCAAAAGCTTTAATGCATTCTGGCCAAAATTATTTCTTAATGTTTAATGTGGTTTGGGTTTTTAGACATTTCTATTTTTCATGAGCAGATAGAATTAGAGGGAAGTCAGTCAACCTGTGAAGAGATCCAATCATGCAAACTAAGTGCTAACACCTGCCAAAGTGGTTCACTAATTC
>NC_050532.1:11577790-11587523 GCF_002922805.2 Oryzias melastigma | reverse complement strand
AGAAATGTAAAGGACCTATCACTGATAAGAATGATTAGTTAAAATTTCTAGTATGATTAGACATCTTCATGATGTTTAAAACTTCATCAAAACTTTATTTTTGCTCCAAATTTGTCTCCTATTGTTCAAGGTGACATCCATTAAGAGGTGATTCTCACCCTGAACAAGTACCTAGATCTTTGCAGAAGAACAAGGTAAACAATAGGTAAACAGTTTGTGGGCAAGTTGTAGGATTTTTTCCTCTACAATTGGAGAAGTTGGGAGAAACTGTACGGAAAGAATTCAAATTTAAAGATGACAAACCAGGAAATAAGGAAGAAAACCAAACTTTAATGCAAATTAACAGAAGAGAAGAAAGAATCTCAAGTAAGTCAAACTGTTTTTTCACAGCTGGAACAAATGAATAGACGAGCAGACGAAAACTTAGAGGTAGAAACTGGGGGTTCAACAATACAGTTTCTTCATGATTAAGTAAAAACCTTGATTTTTTTTTGGTCACAGTTTTGTTTTAGTTTGATTAATGATTCGTGTTTTACAAAAAAAAAAACATAAAAGTCAAGAAAAATCCTTTTTAATTTGCTACACAAGTAACAATCATGAAAAACGTTGCAGTTGCCGTATACTTAGCTAGGTGTACTGTAACAAAACAAAAATAACTAATGTTGCTTAAATTTAACACAATACGTGTTTGACACTTTAAATGCAAACCTAATGGTAGGCAGGAGGGATGCAACAATTCACTTTCCCCACAATTCGGTTAACATGAGTTTCCGTTTAAACCGAGAATTGTGGCATCACTAGTAGAAACAATAAAGACTTAAAAGCTAAATGCAGAGAAACAAAATGTTTCCCCAAAAAATGACTCAAAGAATCCAGAAACATACAACTGGTTCTACAAGGACTGTTTCCAACACTGTGTTTCATCTATAAATAAGTGGCTTGCAAACGGAGGATACATTAAAACAAAAGCAGCTGCGTGATCATTTTTGTTTCCCATTGTGGTTTAAAGTATTAACACCAGAGTGTTGGAGCTGAACTCATACAACTGTGTTTATTTCCAAGCCTGGATTTCCACATGTACCAGTTTTCAGAGTTCAGATGTGCTTCTACAGCTGCTGAACTAAATGATTTTTTTTTTTGTTTGTTTTTGTAAAATAGACTTTGGTGTGAATCAAAAAGTTCAGTGTGAAACTCATTTGTTCCTCAGTTGCTCAAATGAATAGAAACTGAAGTGGAAATGAACAAGTGAGCTCATTGAGTATCTTTTAACATTTCAATAATTCATATCCATTTTTGCTATATGTCTTGTTACATTTATTTGAATATTTGCATAATGTGCAATACTGATCTTGAAATTGTATTTTTCTGCAATAAATATACGTTTTTTGATCCTCCATGCATTGCCTGCAGATGAAAGATTTGATGCCTAAAATGTGTCAATTTTTTGCAACATTTAAGCAAAAAGGTAAATTTTAAGTAAGGAAAATCAAACAGATAATATTTTTTTAAGTATTTCGTACTCAAAGCAACTGCACCACTCAAAATATATACCTCTGGACAGGTGCAGAGAAAGGTGATATCTTTTATAATATTTATGACACAAAAATGATAGGTGCAAAAAAAACATTTTTAGCTTTTTAGCAATGCAGCGCAAGCGTGACCTTTTTATTCGGATCCATCTAGAAGCAATAGTAGCATTTGGACTTTTTTTGACTCTGAATTGGTCTGTCATCTCTGTGGTGCCTCTGACCTGTGTGGGAGTGACTTTTACTTTCTTTCAGTTTTAGAAAAGCTCAGAATGGAGTCTTTGCCGCCAGAAAAAGATGATAGCTTTCAGTCAAAAAAAAAAAAGCTTTTACAGATTAAGGTTTTGCAGCACAAATGGGTATTTAGGAGTAGCTGATGCGTGACGAGTGTTTAACACGTGGCTGCTCTAAAAAGCTTCCTGAATGCACATCTATGTTTGGGTATTCTGAATGGGAAGTGTGGAAAACTCTATAGGAGGAAAATGTGCAGATATTTATCTCGTGTGAAGAGTTTCACCTAGTGTGTAAGGTAAATTTTCTATCTTTTGGTATTTTTATTTTTATCTGTCCTTTCTGTTTATAGCCAGAGAGGCAGTACGGTGAGGTAAACTGTGGAGGATGTGAGGGTAGAGGAGGAGTGGTTTGAATTTCGCTGATGCTTTGATTAGGCCTTTGAGTAAGGTTGTTTTACCGGGCTGTGTGGGCGTGTAAAGAGCTTGTGAAAATGCGGACATGAATATGTGCTGGAACAGCACCTAACAAGCCAGGAAAACAGTGTAAGAAACGTAAGGAGTTTGTGTGTCGTCGCTGGGTGTGAGGCCTCTTAAGAGAATGAAAGCCAATGATAGGGACACACGGGCAGCCGGATAAGGCGGATCAGAGGATAGGACTGGAAGAAGCTGATAAAGGCGCATGCCACAATTTCTTTAACGAACAGCTTGACCCCATCAGCAGAGGTCAACGCTTGCTTTCCAAATCCCCTCCTTGTTCTCTCTGCCAGTGTTACTTGCCATGTTATGGGCTCTGCCTATCAGTTTACACAATCCTATAGGCTTCACTTAGACGGAGCACAATCCGTTGACCTGTGGCCCACGGCCCCCTGACACCTGCTCTAATATGGCAACCTGGATTATGTTAAGTCCTCAAAAAGAAGGGAGCTCATATGTTCACAGAGACTCAAGTAGGCTTGGTGGTTTTATTTCTCCCAGTCACACTCTGCATTGAGGGGGAATTCTTCTTTATACACATTGGGGGCTGATTTTAATACGACCAAAAGTTGTAGTCATCAATAACATACATGTGGCAGGAAGACAAAGAGTTCAAAAGTCTCTACGATTATTTTTGGCCTCTAAATACAAAAATGCCTGGCCATCGAATGGATATTAAAAGTTTAACCAGGTGACCTTTGACCAATCAGGAACTCAAATTTGGTGGAGACAGTATCCCCTTTGATTCACAAAGGTGCCAGTCCCTTTTGGAAAGTCCAAATCTAGTCATTTATAATATAGTCTTACATATTAAAATAATAGAATTGTCCCATACATTGTTGACTCTCATGCATGTCAGGATTTTGTTCTTTTGCAGTGATATGGTTTCATGTTCACGCTCTGTTCTGGGTTCTCCACCTTTTTGATGAATCTAGCATGACAGAGCAGAAATAATTTCACCATCAAATAAAAAACTTCCTCATTTGAAGGTTTCCACTAAGTCCTTGTAGTATTTTGTGGGCCAGAGCGGGGATTTAATAATTCACTGTTTTGTTGTTGATGAGAAGCTAGAATACACAAAGCTTAAAAAACAAGAAAATGGTTAACAAAAAGTTTTTCTCTGTAGAAATGCAAAAAGAAGTAACAAGGAGTAAAGCCTTCACAATATCGCAACTATTGTTGCGACTTTGTGTTTTTTAAAAAAGCTCCTGTAAGATTTACATTTTAGACTTCAGTATTTGTAAAATAACTCCCACAAAATCCAACAGGAACTGACTAATGGCTGTAAATCCACTGGGAGAAAGAAGACGTGGGATAAAAGAAACAGTCCCTGGAGAGCTGTCCCTAAAACACATCATAATGGAAATTCCTTCCTCCTTTTGAAGATGCGGTAATTGACTGTAGAAAGAAAGCATTAACACACAGATTGAAAAGATTTTATTGGAAATCAAATTTTGTATCTTGTACAATTATTGTATTTTTTGCACTATAGCCCCATTTAAATGTCTTTATTTGTTTTTCTTTTTTATGAGTTTGCCTCATACCCCAGAGTGCCTTGTGGATTAATTTTGGTTTTGTTTACTGATGTCCAAAAGACTTTTTGGACGTACACAGCACTCTGTCAAAATGTTTGGTTGAGTGTTAATTTGAATAAGCTAACTCAGCTAATATTTAGCTGAGTTTTTTTTCTTCTTCTTCATCTTTTTGCATGGAGTTCATGTAGTCACATTAACGTTTGTTTTAGCTGTAGCACATTAGTCTGTTTTTTTACGTGTTAAAAATAAGGTTGCGAGTGATTTGTATTGTCGATATGCTAACGTGGCTAACAGGTGGCGGTGTGGGATTGTGATTTGTTTTTGTTTGTTAATAAGGTTGGGAGCTTGTGAAGTCAGAGTAAGATTTTTTTTAGCGGTATCAGTCTCTTTTTACAAGTTGTAAACAAGGTTGGGAGTTACAAGAGTTGGGAATAATGCGGCTAACGCTTCTGACATGGCTAACATGTAGTGCATCACAAACAAGTACTAGACTAGAATTATTTTCAATACAGAGGCCGACACCAATAATAGTTTATCTTTTTTAAATCATTCCCAGTGGTCTTTAATTATGATTATGCTGTGTCTGGGAAAAATTCAAAACATGTGTAATTTTCTATGACATAGTTTCTGCAGAGCAGCTGTATTTCATTAGAAATTTGCCTCTGAGTTGTGGGCGAGAATGTTGGCTTCCGCCTCTGCTGATACTTTATTATCCCTTTGTTTACACTCTCTCCAACTCGCTTAGAGCCCCTTAGAACCTAATGCTAACATTAGTGATGAAACAAAATGGCAAACAATATTGGAACAAAATGCTGCCACAATAATTAGTCTTTAACTCTAAATAGACCGTTCATCGGAGGTGTTTCTTATTATCCAGAGTCCCCTAGTGTGGAAAATACAGTAGCTTAATATTAGCATTTCCTATCATATACAATATACTAATGAAAAAGGTATTGGTTACCATCTAATGAAATAAAAATGCACAAAATACTTTGGAATAAAAATTAAGTGATACATGGGTAAGTTTGATTTGATATATTTCTTAAAAAATTTTGAGTTTCTCTTTTCCATCATTTATAATTAGGCTTTCTTTTTTTAATGTAAGCCTGCTGAAATCACCGTTTACACATTGTTGCTTAATCTAAGTGGCGAGCTCCAACCTGACTGTCATTCCTGAGGATTTAATAGGATTGGAACTTATTTGCCATAGGGGTTGCTTGTGTTTGGGCTGTAAAGTCAAGCATAAGCTAACTAAAAGAGGCTTAAAAGATCAAAAATCTGCTAAGACTGTAATAATCTTTGGATAAGCGACCTCCTCTTGTAAAGTCACTTCTTGGTTCTGTTTAAAGAAAAAAGAATGAAGTTGCTTGCGTACAATGAAGCAGAGATTTTGAGGAAGGGACACCAATGGATCAAAGGCTTACATCAAAGATGAAAAGCCTTTATTAGCATGTAGTTGTTATTACACAGTGAAAAAAAGAAATATGAGGCAAATGATCATCTGTGTCTAGAAGCAGAGCTTGCACATCTTATTCAGTAAGAATCTGTTTGATCCCTGTCATTTTAGATTCAGCTGCATCTGACATTTGTCAGTTTCAGATGCCCTTTCACAGTGTTGCTGCGTATTAGAGCATTACCCATGATTCCCTCTTGACAATTGTTTTCTCATTATTTATGTGTTCACACTTGAAGATCAAGAAGGGAATTCTTCTTCTTGTTATTTAGCTACGTTTCACTAGCGCACGTCTGCCACCTACAGTTGGAAGAGGGTAGCAGCCCTCACAGTTCTACTCTGATATATGAAAGATTTATTGTCATATAATTCCAGTCGTGCACAAACCTCAACTATTCATTTATCTGCCACAATCAATTTTCAAATGGTTGGCACTTCCGTGAATTAAGAGACGCCATCCATACGTCACAACCAAATCCAAGTCCCTGATTGGTCAAAGTTCAACCTGGTGTCACCTCTCGATGCTTTTTGTAACAAATATGCGACAAACCACTTTGACTTTAAAATGATCTTAATGTGGCATCTCCTTAAAAACAAAAAATAAAATTGTTTTTTTTTTCTTTTAGTAGTTGGAAATAAATGAAAACAATAAAGGGGTTAAAGGCGCTTTGTTTGTACAGACCAAAAATAGTCATAGAACTCCACGTTGCCGACGGCGGTGTTAACATAGCTTTAGGAACTTATCTTTTTAATTTCTTTTAATATTTTCATCAACTAGCAACAACCAAAACAAAGAAACAAACATGTCTTCAGTTGGTGATGGTGGCTCAACAAACACAAATGTAAGAAAATGTATTTGATGTTAGCTATTATAATTCTTTTAGAAATTATGTGTAGTATTGAGGTCCTTGGTGTTTATTTTAGACCGCAAACAGTCCAAACCTTTCTGCTAGACCTCGTTTTCCCTTTTAACCTCAACACTAATGTAGTTCCTCTCCCCTCAGTCTTTTGTGTGGAAGGGCAGAGCTCTTAGGAGACAATCTGAATGCAGCCGTGACTATGAAAGCAGTAAAAAATCGTATATTTCTCTGCAGAGGAGGCTTTTGTTCAAGCCTTAATGCACTGTTTTGTGCCACATTGATAAACCTCAATGGAAATGTAAAACAACTTAAACCTGAAAAGCCTTTACCCCATTGCTGGTTTTATTTGTAAAGAGGAATGGGAACCATGAGGGAGTTTTCGTCTTTCAAACTAAATTCTAAATAATTTTTTAAAAAGTTCTTCAAACGCTTCCTTTACTCACATTTTCTGCAATAAATCAGCTTAATCTCACAATGACCACAATTTCAGAGTCATATTCAAGAGTCTGCGTCCCTCGCCAACATTTGCCTTTTGACAGACAGGATGAAACAAACCGTGGAATTATGGTCCATATAAAGATGATGAAATATGAGAACATTTATTAAGGGATCCACTTGTGGGAGGGAGCGTCTCCGCTGCACACGGTCATTAATTAAGCCCTCTACTGCAAATACATTTTAAAATTCATCAGCGAAAAACCTTCCTTGAGAACTCAAAGCACATCTTGCACTTTATACTATTATTTTTCATCTCGCTGCTCATGCATAACAGTTCCTCCTTTCCTGCCCTTCCAATAACTCAGCACACCTCATTTAGAAAACAAAATGACCATAAGGTCAAGTTAAAAAATCTCTCCTAACTTATGTCTTATTGGCTTAAAGTTTTTGGAAAATTTATTTGAATTAAACACTGTTTAAAACAAGCAAGGGTCTTGATTTATGGCAGAATTTTTTTTAAGTTAAAACAAAAAACAGCAGATTAAATACATATGTCAAAAAATGTGCCGCCTTAAAGATAAAGGTTTAAAACTTCAGATTATGTGACAAAATTGTGTACAAGTATAAAAGATCCTTTAAATTACTATAAAAAATTAGATGAAATAAACACTAGGGTTTTGTTTTAAGAAACATGGTTGTCTCTGAGATGACATATAAGATACTCGTGGATATTTGTTGTTGTTTCAATTATTATTATTATTATTATTTTATTTTAAAATTATTTATTTTTTTATTATTTTTCACTGTTTGGTAGGTGAATGTCCTGAGCTCAAGCCTCATTCAAATCAGAAGTATTTGAAGAAATATAAACTTTGCTTTAGCAAAACCAATAAATGCATTTAATCTTCTGCCACTAAAGAAATATGGAAATTATGTAAAATGGAACATACCATCTAAAATAACCCTCTGGTAAACTTTATGACATCTCCAAAAAAAGAAAAAAAAAATCAGCTTTGCTTTATTATTAGAGCTTAAATGGAAAAATAAAATGTATTTGTATCAAACAGCACAGCTATCATCTTTTTCAAACAGCATTTTTGCATCTTCTACTGATTCAGGATAATCTGAATAAAGAAATTATCAGAATTTCAGTTATTATACTAATTTCCTTCAAATAAGCCCTCCATCATCAGAAAAGTGCCACAATAAAATGGTAAAAACACAATCAGAATAGGTCTTTAACATATTTTAAATATTTTTAAGAAAGAAACAATGGGGGGAAAAAAACAAAATCAGGTTCTAAACAACGTAACTAAACAAGAAAATGTAGTACCAATAATACAGTTAAAGTTGCCACAAGTTCCAGCACAATGACTCTGTTTACCTCAGTTTTGCTGTTGTCCTAAATTTAGCTACAAATTTGATTTTATTTTTACTTTATTGCAGCAAAAAGTGCACAAAATTAAACTAATATTCTTAAAAAAATCATTAAAAATAAGGGATCAGATAAAATACAGAAAGCACTGTACAGCAGACATGACTGGCCTTTTTTTTACTTTCTAATGAAGACTCATAAATTTGTCTATATAAAATATTTCTGCAGAATTTCTCATCTAACCTTGCAAGCTCTCAGCCTTTCCTAGAAGAAGAAGAAGTAGAAGCTTCCATTTCTGTTGCATGCATAAGCTCCATTTGTTAATTTTTTAAAGAAAACTGAACCTTCATTTCTGCCTTTTTTCAACACAAATAACTGTAGATTTTAATTTATTTCACAGCAGACACTGACATGTGACTCAAAGTTGAGGTGATAAGTGTTTTTGCCAAGTGATAGTTAATTTTGTGACAATGTGAGAATATGTATAGGATTGGAGAGTGTTATTTATTTATTTATTTTAAATAACTTTAGAGTTTCTGGAGTACTGATCAGCCATTTTTATGTCTCTTTCCTGTCTGACATAATTGTCATTCTCTTGTTCCCTCAACTTTTTCCTCTTATTTTTCAAAGTAACACATTTTAGTGTGAGCTTGTTAAAATGACACCTCCAGTATGCATCAGTGGGCATGTGAATTGCATAATCATACAAAGAAAAGTCAATGATGAATTATTAACTGATTCTTATGTAATATTTTATTACGTGGGTTTGTTTATCTCACCTATGAAAACTTAAAACTCAAGTCACTTGCATAATTCTCAGGTGAAATGCATTGATGTTGAGTTTTGACTAAATGTTCTTTAATCATCAAAGGAAGGTTGTTGGAGTTTTCAGATAACTAAAATTGAAAATATGAATCCTCAAAATATATCTTTCATTTGAACTACACATTTTGATAATCAAAACAGTTTCGATTGTGTCTTTAGACAGAAATAGACGGTTTTCTGACTCAAATGTGGTTGTTTTCTCTTTGGGCTGTCCTCTAACGCAGATTCCATAAATTTGACCTTGCTCCGTTGATGCAAATCTTGATGAAAAACATTTATGTACTTATTGATTTAGTTATCATAGCTGATAATGTTGTTTTCTTCCTATGTATTCCAGATGTCAGTGGTACTTTAAGGCCAAGATGACCTCAGAAGAAAAACGACGGACTAATTATCAAAATGGAAGTGGTAAGCCAACCACAATACATATATATATGCATATACTGTATATATATAAATTTTTTTCTTGTGTAATGATATCCTTTCTTTGTTGGAATATTTGAGTTTTTAAGTTTTGTGTGTGATGTGCTCTTTACCTATATCTGCATTGTTTAGAGTCCGAGTAGGTGGAGCATAGAACAGTTCATCTGTGCTCCTGCTCTTCTGCATTGGAAGTTCACAAAGTTCATTGAGTTTTTATTTGCAGGATGCAAAATCACAATTTTACAGTTGACAAGTGTGTCTAGTATCAGGTTGTTTTTTTTTTCTCAACCAAATGGTGCCAAGAAGTGAGATGTCACACAAATCTTAAAATTGTATTAATGCTGTTCTCCTTTCCCTTTCTGTCTCTCACACCTACTTCTCCTGCATCACTTCTCTTTTATTTCAATGTGATGCTTTCACAGGTTGAGTTTTCCAAGCTAGAAAATAAAAAGTTAAAATGAGCATAAAGTTGATGCAGTTTGAGGTGAAACAGAAGGCCCCATATTATTTATATATGTATATTTATATAAATTCTATACAGCTCTTGTGCATTTTTGTTTTTTCTTTTCATTTTTAATTAAAATGTACGCA
>NC_050532.1:11574046-11576976 GCF_002922805.2 Oryzias melastigma | reverse complement strand
AAATAATAATTAATATCAGTCTGTGATTCAGATATTTTTAGGCCAGCAGAGAAGGCCTTGCAGGCCCTGACGGCCCGCCACTGGTGTGGCATAATTTGACACTCTAGTTGCTTGTAAATCTATACTAACAATTAGTGGCAATGAGCTTAACGGTGAACTTCTCACCCCTTTACCTGCAACTGAATGCTTAAAGGAAATGCTACATATTATCCAGATTCTGATGCTGTTAGGACTTGGGATGTGGAGGGAGTCACCAACAGCAACACATGTTGCTGGTTAAGAAGAGTTAACACAAACTATAAAATACACTGCTATAGACAAACTGTAGTAATTTAAAGGTCAGGATGTTTAAAATGAAAAGCAAATGCCAATTTAACACAATTCAAAGACAGGGATTTGATTTAGAAAGTTGGCATTTGGCACCTCACGAACAGTTAGCATGCTAATTTGTTTGTGCATTTCCATGAGCAACACTGAGCTGCAAAGCTTTCTGTGCATATCATAGAAGGTGTTGAATTTAACTATATATAATTAAAAAAATGAAACATTTTTATTTATTTTTTTTGTGTGTCCTCAGTCCCTTTTCCAGGAATAAAGACATATGTGGACCCCGACACCTATGAGGACCCCACACAGGCCGTGCATGAATTCACTAAGGAGATTGACCCATCCAGGATCCACATTGAGAGAGTGATTGGAGCCGGTAGGAGCACACAGCGGCACTCACGTCTCCCCGACTCCCGCAGTCTGCCTGAGAGCGGGAGCGTCGCCTTTCACGTCGGCCTCGATAGCTGTAACTTAAAATGTGCATATAAAACGATCTACTTTCATTCTGCTCAAATCACTTCAGTGAAGACCCTCCACTCCTCTCCACACCTTCCAAAGGACGTCGTTTTCCATTTCTCTGTGCTTGACGGCTGTTTTCTCACCACATTGTGTTGAAATGTTGAGAGAACAAAAGAAAGTGTTGGAATAAATTTTTGTTTTTTTAATAAAAAATGATGAAGTTTATCTAATCAGACAAGACGTTATATGAATGGGAATCACAACACTGCCCTCAGGTGGTCTGATGATCTACCTGCTGATAGTGAACACACTTTTCATTACTGTGGGGACCTGCTCCTCACTCAGTGTTGCTACAAAGACACATTCAGGTTATGTTGATGAAAGATGGTGTCATTAGACATTTAAATGCTGCTTTAATTGTGGCCGTGTGCTTGGCAGGTGAATTTGGGGAGGTGTGCAGTGGACGCCTGAGGACGCCGGGGAAGAAGGAAATCGCCGTGGCAATAAAGACTCTTAAAGGAGGTTATGTTGAGCGTCAGCGGCGGGACTTCCTGCGCGAAGCATCCATAATGGGCCAGTTTGACCACCCAAACATCATCCGGCTGGAGGGCGTTGTTACAAAAAGTAAGGGGTGTTAACGGATTTATTTTATGAATCCATGTGGAACTGAACTACCAGATGGAGTCCACTGAAGATTCTGTTCTTACACTTGGAGGTGCTCAAATAAATAAACAAAAATAGTTAATTATGCTCCTTAAATTCAACTATTTAATTAAAGTCTGATCCGTTCCCACTTTTTTGTTGTTTGATTTCCTCTCAACACCCTGTTAGTGCCTCAGCTGTGTTGATTCATTGTAGTTTTATAAAATGCTTTTTTTTTTCAAAGTCGTCCCATTGTCGCGAGTGGAAGTCTAGCGTGGCGGTTTCGAATTTTTGGGCCGCAGAAGGCGTGCGTTTGTACGTGACAGAGAAAGTGTGGACTTGTTAACGAGCTCTGCTATCCAGGGATCACCGGCGCAACATATGGTTGCCTTTACAAGCAGTGTAAAAACCTGAGACATCCCTGTGAATGTTAATCATGAGCCTCCTGAAGACTCCCAAGGCAGATGGAGCCTTAGTTCAAACATTTCTGCAAGAGACTCGTAAAATGAAGGTCACTAAAGTGTCAAAACTCCCAGTATGACAATCAACATCGTGTTTGTTCAGAGGCTGTTTGTTTGTATGAGGCAGCGTGAATGGAAATTCCTCCCAAACATCTTTATCTCACTTGATTTCTTCAGTTTTGAGAAAAGTTAAACAACCTGTTGAATTTGTGTTTGTTTGTTTGACTGAGAAATTTTTAATTTTTGTTTATGAAATTTCTAAAAGTTCAAAATTGCAGGACATTTTTAAAAGGACACTTTTAAAAAAGTGTTTTTAAATAGTTTTCTTCAAACTCAGTCTTTATTTATTTTATTTTTTTTGAGGAATTTTCAAATTTTTGCTTCTAAAATTTCTAAAAGTTGACACATTTGCTAGAGTATTCCAAAAGAGATGCAGCGGAAAGGTAAAAAAGAGTGTAAAGTTGTAAGACAAACTTTTAAAATAGTTTTTAAAGTTGTAAAATGCTTAAATTTAAATAGTTTTTTTTCCAAACTTAGTCTGCATTACCTTTTTTTTGTAATAGAGTCTTGACAATTGGGGACCTGCTTTATATATGCTTCATTACACATATTATTATGTTATCAATGCTGTTAAGGCTAAATTGCCTTGTCTCAAACTTAATTCAGCAAAATTCAAATGCATTCATGTGTAAGACAAATGTATGCACGTTTTGTCTCCATTTGTTTATTGATTTTCTTTTAAATAATAAAAAAACCTGCAATTTTATCACATAAATAATTATATTTTTTATCTTAAATCTCTGAAATAGAACAAATTGTGTGATGTAACTTCTGGTATGATGGCTTTGTATTCTTAGGATAACCTTAATTATGCAAATTTAATGGAAAATTGAAAGTTTTTGACTTTAACCCTTTCACACCGGAGTTAACATCTCTCTGCAGGAAGGAGCACTTTCACAAATCTTTCCTTTCCAGATTTTTGTTTTATAAAGCCTCAGACAATGGAAAACAATTACTGCCGTCATTAATGTTATTAGTTTC
>NC_050532.1:11549514-11573455 GCF_002922805.2 Oryzias melastigma | reverse complement strand
CGGTGTTAAAGGGTTAACATCTCTCTGCAGGAAGGAGCACTTTCACAAATCTTTGCTTTCCAGATTTTTGATTTATAAGGCCTCAGACACTGGAAAACAATTACTGCCGTCATTAATGTTATTAGTAGTGTTATTTTCTATATACTTTTTCTGATAGAATTTTGGAAACAAGGTAATTGCCCCTTTGTGGATCAATAAAGTTTTATTCTATTCTAAACTCTGTATTTCCTTTTCCTAATATTTTCCTGAAAGCAGTAGTCCCTGTAAAGTAATGCAAAACTAAATGTCATAATACTTCTACTAGCAGTTCTCACTCAGTTTTTATTTATGTCATTAAAAACGAGACTAGATTTAAGTTTAAAAACCTGTTTATGTGTTTCAATCAGTTGCTGGAAGCAGACTGTTCATTTTTATAAACAGGAAAATGAAGTACTGGAGAAAACTGTTTCTCTTTGCTGCTTGAGCAACACACACACATGTGCACAGTGTGTTTGTGTGTGCACATCAAATCAAGCAATCAAAAGCCATTTGTGTTTGACAGTTGGGCTTCATACTGTGTTTATTCTGGGAATCTTCTCCCAGCCTGCCTTTCTGCGTTTGTCTTTTTCTTCCATTTGAAGCTATCGCTCTCTCCATCTGTTGTTGCTCTTCAGAGACTAATTATGGAAACTATTGTGGTGTGACTGACTGCTATACCTGCGCTGAAAAAAAAAAAAAAAAAAAAAGCAGGTGACACGTAAGTTTGTGGTAAACAGGTGCGTTTGTTTTTGCTCAGGCGCCGCACAGCAAAGCTGCGTGTTGTTTTCGGATCTCTCCAATTAACTCGGGGAAAGCCGAGCTTGATCGAATCATTTCATCTCTGTGTGAGTGGCACGTTTCAACGGAAAAGGGAAAGGATGGAGACTCTTAAACGTACCGTTTCCAAACGTTAAAATGAGTCCTCCTCAGTGAAAATAATTACATGAATTGGAAGAAGACGTGGATGTGTCAGTCCACCGGAGCAGAGAAACATCGCTGCTCGAGCCACCGCGCTCGCACCATCTGGTTTTATAATTATGTTGTGTTTGGGACAGTACCAGATGTTACAAATTAAAAGGCTTCAGGAAAAAAATGACTTTGGATTTGGTCAAAGAAAACTGTAGTGAATCAACACCCTGGAGCATTAAGTGAACCAGACGTCGAGCTCATCCTTCGAAGATTTGTCAAGAAGAAGATCTTGAAGTGGTGGTGGCACATTTTTATAATTATTATATAAATTTTATCCTTAAACCAGTTTGTTGCATTTAAAAGATACATATAATGTAGAGAAGAAAATAAATATTCATCCAACTACTTTTTAACCAAACATCCCAAAAAACTTTTCCTGATTTGCTTCAGATCTGTCCTTATCCCGTGTAGGACTAAATCAGCAAAAACAGGAAAGATGGAAGAAAAGTGGATTTTCTCACACCATCTGGACCCAAAAAAAATAAATAAATAAATAAATGAAAGAAGCTCTAAAATGGTATAGTTTGTAAAAATCATTTTACTTTTTAAATTGTTTTGTAGATTGTATGTTAAGTGTGACTAAATCCTAACACACTTTACATTATATGTATCCTATACCAGGAGTCTGCAAACTTAACACTAAAAGTGTCCAGTTTCTTTCTGGCCAAAACCCAGCGGAAGTCATTTTAGAAAAATAAACTTTATTTATGTTTTTGTGGCCATTAGGACATTCAGTTATACAATTTAGATTTGTATTTTTTTCAGTTTAATTGAATTCTATAACAGTTTTCTTTTTTTCTTTGAACTTCTTTATTTTTGACAGCAGCAAATACAAGATCTTTTCAAAATAAAATACATCCTGTGCCCAATCAGATTCTCATTTTCTATCATTGGTGCACAGTCATCCCTTTTTTTCTTTAACTATTGAATATGAAACATTAGTGTAGAATTTTTTTAATCTTTGTATCATATACAGTATAAATGCTATTATTTTTAGGAACTTTGCCTCTGAACAGCAACAAGACAATGTTTTGTAGGAGTAGATCAGAATATACTTTAAACCTTTTACCATCATTTTACTATAATCTGACAATTGACAAAACTGTAATATGACAAAAGATAACCATAAGTATGTCAACAAAGGTTTTCATTCATCAATTCATTAACAACGCCTTGTTCAGCAAAGGTCATTTTAAGGCGCCATATAAATCAAATAAACTTAAACTTAACCACTGTCTTGAAGTTGCATAATAGCAACTGGACTTTAAATCTTCTCTCTTGAAGTGTGCTAAAGTATTTCAAAATAAAATATATATTTATTCAAATTGTTAGCATTTTTCTTCAAAAACAAACTCAAAGAGCCTCAGTGGAGGGGAAAAGGAGCTTCTGTGGCTCCAGAGTCTCAGGTTGCAGACCCCTTAACTATATCACACATTATATAATAAGTTTGTTTGATTGATTGATTGATCTGTTTTTTTTTCTAGCATTAATTTGTGGACAATACAGGACAAAACACAGATTTTTTTCAAACTTGTTACAGACATAATGAAATGCATTGATTAGAAAATAAAAAAAACATACAAAAACAAAGACACACTTATATCATATTTGATTCATTAAATATAGTAATTATTTGATTGATTGAAAAGGAGTGAGGGGAAGCAAAGGTTTTTACAAATAGGTACAGAATGTAAACTCATGAAAATATTTTTTTCATCTCCGAAATGTATGTTGTCAGATGAAATAGTTTTTTTTCTTTCTTCATTTTTTTGCTGATTTTGTGGAAATTAGAACTGCTGCTAAATTTCCTCCCTGATTCAAAATTTAACACAGTTGTAGCAATGGTTAGCCCACATTTACAATCTCTTCTTTCACTTATGAGGACCTAGTGTCATCTCGTTTCCACAGATCCTTAAATCTAAAAAGGTTTTTTGTGTCTTTTTTTTGTTGTTCTGTATAACAAATATAAAAGTGTGACTTATTAGGGTACTTTATTCTAAACTTTTTAGTTATTTCTAAAAGTGTACACGTTTTTTTCGAACCCTATCAAAATTCCTTTCAGTTTGATGAATAATCAATGAAAACATTTATTTTGATTTTTTTTTAAGTATATTTATATTTAGTTTATCTGAAAAAAAAAAAAAAACCTGGGACGATAATCAGCAACAACAGACGGATCATCTGCAGGAAAACATTAAGAGAGAAATCTGAACTTATCACTAACTTTGTGTCTGAATGTGAATCCAGTGTCATGCAAAGCTTTGAGAAGCGAGCATCTTCACTGATGTTTCAATCAGCTCCCTACAATCAGGAGCTCCTTGGTCTGTATGACATTTTCTTCTCTCCAAACTGACTATTCTTCCCACGCAGAGACACACTTTCCTTCCTGTCTACTTGAGTTTTTGTGTTCAAACATAGTTGTGTGCATCGCAGGCAGTCGTCTCACCCAACAGTGGATTGTTGATCAGAAAGTTTTTTTTTCAAAGATAGTAATAATAATTTATCTTGCTCTTTTTTCTTCTTCATTGTCTAATGCTTTCTTATTGTTGCAGTCTCAATAACTAAATGAATGCATGTCACTCAATAACCCATTTAAAGACTGCATTGTGTTTCTTGTGCCTGCAGGTCGGCCTGTGATGATCGTCGTGGAGTACATGGAAAATGGATCCCTCGACTCTTTTCTGAGAGTAAGTGTCGGATGTGAGATTATGTCCTCCTGATTATGGCCTCTGCAGTAAATATAGTTTAGTACCTTGACGTGTCTGTGCACTTAGATCGTTGTATCATCTTGAGGACAGAAGATCCCCCTCATTCACTTTTATGACTTACGACTGCTGCAAACACGTTCACTGGCACGCATGCTTTTCTTGTATTTTATTTAACAGTCTGCATCGTTCAAGGGAAACAGCTTTCTCTGTCAGAACTACTAAACCGCATCCTTTTCTCATCACAACAGTTTCTCTGAATGTCCATAACACTTCTGTCCTTGTTTACTTTCTTTTTCTACTGCTGTTAGCAACACGACGGTCACTTCACGGTCATCCAGCTGGTTGGGATGCTGCGGGGCATCGCCTCAGGCATGAAGTACCTTTCAGACATGGGTTACGTTCACAGAGACCTAGCAGCTCGAAACATCCTGGTAAACAGCAACTTGGTGTGTAAAGTCTCCGACTTCGGCTTGTCCCGAGTGCTGGAGGACGACCCGGAGGCCGCATACACCACAACGGTACACCTCAACACGCTCACACTCAAGGGGGATTTTACATCTGTTTTAAACAATCAATCAGCTCAGCCTGATGATAGCTAAACAATCCTCCACATGTATGGATAATAGATTAAAGGCATTTCTGAAACAGCCTACATGACAGGAATTCCTTTTAGATTTCTGTGAAAAAATAATCATGTTAAAGAAAGAAAATGTAAAAAAGCTAAAAGTAAAACACTGTTGTCCTTCTAACAACACATTAGATCTTTAAAATGTGTATTATAATTGTGCATCAAGTCAATTTTATATATTTCAAATGTTTAGCACAACAGAAATGGTTTGGATCTGAGAATACTTTATTTATTCCCATTCATTGGAATTCCACTCACTAAAATGACAAAAATCACAAAATCTTTCTGTAAACATATATAAAAAAATTAATAAAACCAGAGAGATGTTTTATTTTGATATATGTATAGACCAAATATGCAAATATGCATCAAACCTCTTCAGCTTCAAAATTACCTTAGTTTAGCCTTTACTTGACAGCATAAACAAAAGAGATTTTTTTTTCTTTCATAGCTGGAAATAAATCCAGGCATTAATAGTTAAAGGTACAGGAGTCAGTGAGCAGAGAAAAAATCAAGGTAAAGACAGGAAATGATAAAAGTGCTTACCAAGATGCGTCATTAGAAACTTGCCTCTGGGTTGTAGGAGAAACTGTTGGTGTAGAAGTAAACCTAGGTTGATATCCCAGCATTCCTTAGTTTACAGACCCCCCCCCCCAGCTTACAGCCTCACAAAACCCCAATATTAATGCAGCAAAAAAAGTGGAAACTAAAAATATCTTCCAAAATTAATTAAGTTGGACTCCTAAAATTCTCCTAAAGTTAGAAAATGTGAATGCAAATTATGAATTTGGTCATTAAGCTATTCTGCAGTTTCTTAAATCTTTAAAAAGTTTTATTTCTTCATTTCTTTATGGAAATATATATTTTTTTGTTTCAACATATCAACCTATCCTCAAATCTCTTTACAAGCCAAACACAAAGAAATGGTACTATGTGTATATTTCTGAAGTTGCCCTTTTTTTCCTTTGACTTAATGATCAATAGAAATACTCTGTTGGAAGTTTTAATATAGTAAAGTTTGCTTATAAATTATAAAATATGTTTTTTTTTCTTTTTAAAAACATCATCAGAGGAGCTCACTGTAAAAATAATGAAACTAAAGTAACGTAATCTCCTCTAAACTGTCAAAAGTCTTCACCTGCATTTCTCCTCAGTGACCCTTCATTTTCTGCTGGGTCTTCTGGTCACTGTGTGTATAAAAGTTCATCTCAAAGCTTTAACTGTATGTTTTTGTTCTGAACCTTCTGACCCTGAAGATTAGAAGATGCAGTGAGGCAAAGAACAGAGGTTTTCAGTATCAAGAATGTTTTTAGAACATTTTGTGAGTTACGATACACATCTATAGATTAGATTAGTACTTTTTATTCTAAATATTGATGTGGATTCGAAGGATAATTACTGGCATGAAACCCATTTTTAAGCTATATAAAATAAAATTGAATTGAATTGAAAGCAAAGTATCAGTTGTGGAAACTTCTGTAAACCCTTTAAACCCCTTATGGCCGTAGACTTAAGAGTTTCCACAGTAAACATTGTTTGCCATGAAGAGTGTGTTTTCCCAGTCTGGAATGACAGACCTTGAAAGTTTTCATGAGGGTTTTCATCCGTGTTTGCCTTAAACTCTTCTTGTTTGCTCATGAACAGGGCGGGAAGATCCCTATCCGATGGACGGCTCCCGAGGCCATAGCTTACAGAAAGTTTTCGTCGTCGAGTGATGCGTGGAGCTACGGCATCGTCATGTGGGAGGTGATGTCGTATGGGGAGCGGCCGTATTGGGAGATGTCCAATCAGGATGTGAGTGGCTATTTAAGTTCAATTTAAGTCACAGCAACCATAAAGATATTTAGCAAATTAAAGATTTGTAAATTAAAAATAAGTAAAAAGTTTGGTATTGACCTGGAAAGGAAGTGTAAAAACAAAAGCCCCACAACTGTTTTTCATCTGTCAGTTATTGAGGATTAGTTTGTGTTCTGCTCAGAGGTATCAAATGTTACTTCCCAGATTAGAGTTTTTTTCATTTTCTGTTATATCTGCCTTGTAACCTTCTCTGCGACTGTTCTCTCACATCAAAAACACACCTCTGAGAGGAGGCAGCTCAGGAACAGATAAACCACCAAAAGGATGAAAAAGATGAGTAGGAGGGAATGAAAAAAGCTCAGAGAAGGTCAGAGGTTCAGAGGACTTGGGTCCAGCTGAGGGGAGTTTAAAGCCGGGGATTCAGTGGGGCTGAGCAACCCCGCTGATCCCCAGGCTGTGGTCAGGGATTGGAGGGACCACGGTGAAAGGAGATCCATCCTTCTCTCTGCTGAGTATGAAAGCTGCACGGTAATCCCTTCAACCCCTCACACACAGACTCAAACACATCTGTACACAGACGCGTTGCCATGTCGCGGGTTTTGGGGGGGATTTATGCTGTTTGGGAATTGCTTAGAAGTGCTTTCCAAGGCAGAAGGCCAGCCAAGCTACAAAACCAGCGCAACACTATCTCATCCGGTCAGTGACTTACCACTGTGCCCTGCATAGATACATGCAGATACTCCACTGTCCTACAGAGATTTGAAGATATTTTAGAGGTAAATGTGCACTGCCCTCTGAAACCATGAGGGAAAAAACTGCCATTTGTGTCATAAAAATGGTTTAGACTTTTAATGTGTTTTGTGTAAAGCTTTAATAACTTTAAAAGTATCAAAAGGTCAAAACTTGCATCCAAATGATCTCTTTACTGGCTTCAAATATCAAAGTAGAAAACCTAGCCAGCTATTGGAACTGTAGATGATGCAATATGCATGTAACTCTTGTGCTATCTTAAAAGTGGGGTCATCTGGACCCCTCAAGACAGTTTGCTGAATTTTTTTTCAAGGATTTTTTTAATCTCTTACTGGTGACAGTGCAGACATAAAATCCTGTCCACTTTTGTCATGGGAGGGATCACACATCAATTTAAGGTGGGGTCATCTGGACCCCATAAGACTGCACAAGGGTTAACATGTTAGGCTACGGTCACATATCCTAAAATGCTACAGCGTGGCAACCTAAATGTATATTTTTCTGCAAATTTCTCAGTTGGCCATGCGGCGACATTTGTAATCAGGAGGCGGCAGTTGCATTTTTACGTGGAGGTTTTAAGAAAATATTAACATTTTACAGCTGCCAGATGATTTTTCTCTAAAAGTTGATTGGTCATTCACCACCCGGCCACATTTTGATCTCGCACCGTGGCAGTCCAGTGACAGACTGGGATGACGCCGTTGTGAAATTGGGCAACACCTTGACAGCTACAAGTCGGTGGCAGCCAACTGGCAGCAGCTCTTGTTTTAAAATGTTTAAGTGTCTCCGGACAGCAGCCTTCCATATCAAGTACCATTGGTAGCACGGAGCTATATAAAAGTCGGTCATTTTGCACACCCGACGGCTGCCTGACTGCCGCTATCTAAATTTATGATCACGCCAATGATTTTCAAAAAAATCAGGTGGAGGAATGAAATCTTGAAGATTCTGCCGATACCTCCACATTGCATGGTGGCAGTTGCTTTTGTGACAGTAGAATTAGAGAATTCTGGAGTTTAAGGCTGCAGATTATGGACTCACCTGCAGGAAGTCACTAGTGCCTCGTTTCGACTGAGCGGTCTTGCCCGGACCAGTACTGTATTTTGAGCATTTCCATTATAAAATGGATCCATTAGGCCGGACTGATTCATACCATTTTTGATCCCCCGTTGGTTGTAGGTCCATAGAAAAATGGAACGGACCAGTTAGGACAGAGCTTCCGTTGTCATGTTGAAATCCACTGATTGGCGGGAACATATTACGACAACAGCAAGCATCCGCCCCAGCGCTTTTGCCGACTCAAGATCCAATCTGAAAGTTTTGTCCTCTTTCTGGCTGTTTTTCTTCATCTGCAAAAATTATAAAATTTCTTTCATACTGTGTTCCTCCCTTATTCGTAGGAGTTTAGGACCGGAGACACGCAGAATCCGTGAATACGGTGACACCCACCCCCTATGTTAGAAGACTTTTCGTTACCTATCCATACTCATCAAAAACACTTCTGATCATGCTTTGTAAAACCGTTATAAAAGGGGGAAATTTGTTTCGGGAACACTATATGAAATACCATAACCCAAAAATTATAATTAAAAAAAGGAGCTGATACAAGACCTCCATTGTTACCATTCCCTTTCGTTGTAGTCGCACTGTTTTGATGTACAGCTACGTGATAAGTCTATACCCCACATGCGCCTTGATGGTCCAACACTAAATGGAAACACTCACTTGAATTGCCCGGACCATCCTAAACCAGCCAGGAGCGGACCAGTCCGGACTGCTCAGTGGAAACGAGGCATAAATTTCCCACTAATAACATCCTTTTATCTCATATGAATTGGTTCATACAACACAACCTTTGCCCTCTTATCCAATCTGCTTCTTCAGGTCATCCTGTCTATTGAGGAGGGCTATCGTCTGCCAGCACCAATGGGTTGCCCTGTGGCTCTGCACCAACTGATGCTTCATTGTTGGCAGAAAGACAGAAACCATCGGCCGAAATTCACAGACATCGTTTCCTTCTTGGACAAATTAATCCGTAATCCCAGCGCCCTGCTGCCTCTGGTGGAAGAGCTCCAGAGGTGAATCCAAAGTCTCTCAACAAATGAAAAAAATCTTGCATTTATTAAATGAAGCATGTAACCAGTTTAGGTTACCTTCCAAAAGCAAAAACAAGAGCTATAACTGCTAAGTCTTCATTCCTGTCAAATAATGTATACAGCTCCATACCCTAAAGGTCTTTAACTCCCACACAAGAGGAACTTAATTAGTCACTCAGTGATTTTTGTGTCTTCTCCAACGCATTTGCAGCTTTTTAAGTTGTTTAAGCTGGCATTATCAGATAGGAACTGATTCATTATTATTTTCTGGCATTAGTCTACCGGAGTCTCCGGGAGAGGAGATGGACTACCCGATGTTCATCTCTGTTGGCGACTGGCTGGACTCCATAAAGATGAGTCAATACAAGAGCAATTTTATGGCAGCGGGCTTCCACACGCTGGATTCAGTGGCCAGGATGAGTATTGAGTGAGTCGGAGACTCTAATATATCTATGACTTAATGACTTTTTAACTAAGTTGATGGTAATGCTACAAATGAGAAAGACTGTTTAGAGCAGAGGTCTGCAAACTTTTACACTTAAAAGGGCCATTAGGGATAATTTCTTTCTGACAACAACCCAGTAGGAGCCAGAAAATTTTACCTCTCCCTTTAGAAAAATAAGACACTGAGTTGTATTTATGTTGTAGTTACTATTATAATAAATAAATATAAACAGTTGTTTTGGGGTAAAACATATGGAGAAAAAATATCCCTTTTAAAATATGAACCTGTTCATAACTTTTGACATTTCAAAATAAAAGACAACCTGTGCCACATTTTATGCAGCAAATGTAATATTGGTAGCTGTCAATTTTTGAGTCAATATTAGTCTCAGTATTGGCAAAGATTAAGAAATTGCCAATACAAGCTTCTTTAAACATTGAAAAAAAATAACAAAAGTAACATTAAATGGAATCACAGCAACAATAATACAGTAGTTAATTTTGTTAACTTTTATTTCTCTGTCAGAGAAAAAAGAAGCTAAAACTCTGTCATTTTCAGTTGAAATGCCTTTATATGTTGTTGTTTAGGTTAAGACAAACCAATAGAGACACATGCTTTTAGTTTAAAGCGTTTTTAAAAGAGTTATTGATCCAGAAAGTCTGAATCTGTGATCATATCGCTAGCTTTGCTAAATTGTTTTTGTTAGCCTCCTGTTTAAACTACTGCCGTATTCTGCTGCATTTTATGGCAACATTTTGTGATCTGTTCATGACATGCAGACATCTAGTGGAGTATTTATCCGGAATAATCAGATTGTAACATTAAGCGCTGGTCATAATAAGAATAAATGAAATATCCGATACTGATCGGGGGACAACATCTGATATTGATCGAGTCATCAACCACAGGATCGAAAATCGTGCCCGATCACGGGATATCCCTATTTTACAGTTACTTTTTTAAAATTGAAAACTATTCTTGTTTTATTTTTAACCAAAGAGCCATAATGGAAGGGTAAAAGAACCAGATGTGGCTCAGGTTGCAGACCCCTGGTATAGAGCCTCATTGTTCTATTTTATATGTATCATATAGTGAGTGTACTGAACTGGATCTTATCATCTGAAGTAAGCGTCTTTTTGTAGTTTCAGTGTTTTGTGAGTGTTTACATGTCCCCTTTTGGCCTAGAGATGTGAGGCGTATTGGTGTGGAGTTGATCGGCCACCAGAGGCGGATCATCAGCAGCATACAGACCCTTCACCTTCAGCTACTGCACGAACAGGAGAACGGCTTCCATGTATGAGGACGCTCTTGAACACAGCCTGGTATGGGCACGACGACGGAGCAGATGGAAGCGAAGTCTAAGCCGTGCGACAACAGCCTACAGCCTGTGCCTGGGTCTTAAGTCCTCATGCAGGAGGTCATCGGACACAAACTCCAACAGACCTCTCCTCGGTCTCCCACTCATTTTGTACACCCCCTTACACCTGTACGCCTGGCTCTACCAGACTGCTAAGACCTCACAGGCAAGCCCAGGCCCTCACTTAGGGGAATGTAATGCCTTGTTGCAACAAGAGTACCTTTTGAGTGGAGCAACAATATCTAGAAACGAAGATTTGCAAATGTAATCCACTGACTCTTTGGATTTTATTTTTCTTTTGCTCAGAGTTATGTGCTCATGTAGCTGCTATCAAGTGTGCAATTTATAACAGTTAGTCCTTAAAAATTAAATATGCTGAAAATATTTTATTCTTTTGCGTTTAATAGTTTATTCTAATAGTTTATTTATATTGCTTTAGCACTCTCCAGAAAAATGGTACAATACTACTTGAAGAAAGAAGAAAGTTAGGCAGATTCAATGAATGTTTAAGTGTATAGACAATTAAAAGTTATGATAACCTAATATGAATATATATGTGCAGTTCTGTATGTGAAAGCCCTTGTAAATCTGGATATTATTTAGGATTTTTAAAATTTTGTTGTCATATTTAGCAATACAGTATTATGCAGTCACCTCAGTAGAGAAAGATGAACAACAAACCACCTTACAAGTCAAACGGCGTGCTCACATATGTGGAATCCGCCTGGTTCTGAGCAGCTTTCCTTCTTATGTATTGATTGCGAATGTCAAACATAGCCAGGGGCAAAAAAAAGGCACAATTTCCACTGTCTTAATACATGAATGTTCACAGATTTTTAGATAAAGATGGGAGATGTTTTCTATAGTAATGAGGCTCCATCATTTGTTCATGCCTGGACATACATGAACAGAAGCACCGGCTGATAGCAGAATGCAGGATGAGGCCCTGGAGACGCAAGATCTTGGAGATAAGTGTACAGACATTGAAATATTTTGGCTGTTTGTGCACGGTGGTCACATGACACAGGGAGCCAGCATATATAAGTACGGTTTGAAATGAAAACTGTTCCTGTCTGCTGTACGTCATGAGTTTCTTCATCTTTACATCTGTGGTAAATACACAGTAGTGCAGAATTTAGTCTAGTTAGAGACGAAAAGGGTTAGCTGCCTGAGAAAAAACAGTAGTGTAAGCTTAAAGATGTGAGGATTGTAAAGAGGAAGCTGACAAAAAATGTAAAAAACAGTATCATCACTTTTCACGTGCCGTTTTAACATTAGCCGTTATATAAACACACGCAAAGACACAGAATGCCTTAACGTCTCTCTCCATGCAAGACAGTGACACGTTCGTGAGTTTCAGTGCAGTCACAGGACCTAGCCATTGTTCCGATTGTATGAGAGCGACAGATGACTTGTCGCAAACTGGAGCTCGGCGCTCGATTCCGACCGGATCTGCAGATCTGTGCCTTCCGGTCACAGTGCAGTAGCGCGTACAGGCCTTCAGGAATGGGAACGGTGCACGCACACACACCCAAACTTTTCCACTCATGCTCCCCACCACCACCCCTTTACAAAACCCTGAGATTTTCAGATGCTGTTCGTTTAGCATGTTCTACTGCTGAGCAATGTTAGAACGTTCTTTTGTACAAAGTACAAGTAAACTTATGATTCTTGTATCATTATTTTTTTATAATTTCCAAAGAGATGTAGTACATCTTGCACACTGTAAGAGGGAGATTTCAGCGAATATTTATTTGCAAAATAAAGATGAACAGTTCTGGTGGTTGCCCATTTTGTTTTTTGCTGCAGTCTTTGCGTTGGGGAAGCAACAATTTAAGATGAGGATTTAAATAAAGAAAATGTCTTGAAGTATTTTGCTTGTGAAGTTTTAATGTTGTTAAAGAGTCTCAACATTCAGAGATCAGTTTTTTTTCTCTTTTGACTCAATTTGATTAATCAAAGTGCCTCATTTGGCTCTTTAAAATATGAAAAACTTCTAACATAAAAGTCTCCACGGCACAAATAACCAAAATATGGAGCTGTTGGACTCCAAGCATTTTAAATTCTGGAAACAAAATTAGATTTTGGCACTTTAATCTATCAATAATGTATAATTTAGTTTGGGGGGATAAAAAAGTTGTTTTTTTAGATTATGATAACCAAAGTGGACATTTCAAACCTGTGTACATGTGTTCCTTTTCTTTTTGACATGTAGTCGTAATACATTAACAAAACTAAGTGATTCCACGCTCTGGAAAAACACAACTATTTATTTCTACAGCTGCCTTTCCAAAAACATCAAATAAGTCGTGTTTCCCAAAAGAGGGAAATTGCTAGAGTTTAATAAATCAAATGCATCAGAAGCCTGGGAAGCTCCATACTCTGTGAGCAGGTCACCCAGTGGTTCACTGGGCTTAATTCGCCCTAATAGGATTACCAGGCGCAAGCTGGGATGGCCAGGCAGCATCTCATCTACTCACAGCAGTAGCTGCAGAGAGCTATTCACAGCTATATTTTATCATTAATGTTTGCTTTCACGGGAATCTGCAAATCTCGCACGCTTGATTACCAGTAATCAGACCACCTATGGGGTAATGTGTGGAGAATTTCAGCGGTATAGTGAGTCGAAATGGGTCTGCTGGATAAACTGTCGGGCTGGCTCGGCTTGAGGAAGAAAGAGGTCAACGTTTTATGTTTGGGACTGGACAACAGCGGCAAAACTACCATCATCAACCAGCTGAAGCCGGCAAACGTAAGTTTGTGACACCAGGCGTCACCTGTGAGGGCGACTGGCAGGTTTGTAAGTGTTGTGCAATGGTGAGGCCTTAGTTTCTGACAGGACGGGGCACAAACTTATTCAGCAGATAAAGGATTTAGTGCCACTTCAACATGTGTTCAGATGCGTAGAGTCAAAGATTTTGTTAAAAACCATTACAATCATTGGTTTCAGCATCCGAATCACTTAGGTCCGTTGTCACCAGAGTGGAAGCATGTTAGTCAGGTAAAGTCCGTATTGCACATTTCCTCTTTTCCTCATGTTGACAGATTTTTGCCATTACTTGTCTTTTTTGTGTGTTTGTGTGTGGTGGTTGTGTGCAGACACAGGCACAAGAGATTGTTCCAACAATTGGCTTCAGTATTGAAAAGTTCAAGAGTTCAAGGTGAAGTGCTTGAGACATAGAAGGGTTTTAAATCTTCCAACTCAATCATATCGTCTAAACTGTGTTGTTTGTTTCTGCTTTCTGTGAATGCAGCCTGTCGTTTACAGTCTTTGATATGTCCGGACAGAGCAGATACAGAAGTTTATGGGAACATTATTATAAGTACATCACTCTCTCCAGAACCACAAATATATTTTCAGATTATATTTTTAATATTTTATTTTAACTGAATTTCTTTGTTTTGCAGGGAAAGCCATGCTATAATATTTGTCATTGACAGCAGTGACAAACTGAGGATGGTTGTAACTAAGGAGGAGTTAGACACTTTTCTTAACCATGAAGGTACAAACATGTTTTCTTTATCTCTAATATTTGATCAAACACAAAGTAAATTAGACTGGAAAAACAAAGTGAAAAGTACTACTACGAAAAGGTTTTTGGAAATGTCAATACTCATAGGTGAATTCAATTAAAAGGATTGAATTTGTACATAAAAGATTTGACACTAAGAATACCGATACATGACTTTAAAAACATTTTTCAAAATGACCAATAACAACAAAATTTATGAAGATCGGACTTCTACCAGGAAATATTAACAGAAGAATTATTACATAAACGCAAAAAAAGTAGAGGGAACAAAACAACCTTTAAATCGGCAAACTGTGACCAAAATGTAAAAAAAAAAAAGAAAATTACAATAACCCACCAAAAGGTATTTGTACAGGTAGGAATTCACTCTTTTCCATTGAGAAATAAAAAATATACATAATTTTTATAGAAAGTAATTCTCAGATAACAATTTATAGTTTGAGCTTGCACACACAAAACCAAAAGATTATGAAAAGAAAGCATCATGTAGAAACACTGACAAAGATGTCAAAGCACCAGGATAGAGAATTTACGACAAAGAATAAGGGCCAGTTTACAAACAAAAGGAAAAAAATCATTTTATTTATGACTTTAAATCTTGTAAATTTACAGGTGTAAAGTTGTAACTCTTAATTTACCTTATTTTTATGACTTTAAAGGTCATAGGCTACATTTTTTTACTTTTTTCTTGTAAATTTATGTTTTTTGTAGTGGTAAATTTATTACTTTAACTATCATAAATTTAGGAGGAATAAGCTGTAAATTTACAAGAAAAAAAATCTTACTTAAACAAGAAAATAACCAAAGTTCACTTCACTCGCAGGACTGTATGCTCACTTTAGCTTTTATCTCGTAAATTTACAAGATTTAATTGTTTAAATCTTGTCACATTACTTTTTTTTGTAGACTTAATTCTCTGTTGTAAAAATTAAATATAATTTAATGTAAAAAAAATGTAAAATCCAGAACAAGAGTTTGTGGTTGAACTTTGTGAAATCCACTAACTACAACAGTTTTCAGGCAAAGAAGTCTTCTATATAACATCATTACCAGCTTCATAAAACAAAGCAAAGCCCCTAAAATGAATAAACTATAAGTTATAAATGATTGGAAACGACAATTTATACTCTGATCTTTGATATAAAGAATAGGGTTGAGGGTTTATAGGTTTAATTACACCGTCTGAGGGAATCCAGCATAGATAAATATTATTTGATAATATATAATGGAATGCATGAGAAAATCATAGGTGACAGCAGGTATTAGTGTACAGTTCTTTTTTTATTTTTTAAATAAAGTTTCTATAATTGTATCATTTAAAAATATTACTGGGTCTTTTCCCTGTAAAAAGAAAAAAATCAGTCTCTAATAAGGAAACTAACAGATGACCCATGTCAGATTTTATATTAAAAATTAGAAGAGTTTAAATCCTGCAAAATTAGAAAAGTTAATGAAGAAAACCTTTGCACAAAACAAAAAAAGCTGTGACAAAAAGTAAAAAAAAAAGATTTCAAACTCTTTGTTTAAGGATGAAACTAAATTCCAAATGTTTGAAACTTCACTTGTCTTTTCTACTTCACAGACATTCGTGGGAAAAGGATTCCTGTTTTGTTCTTTGCCAACAAGATGGACCTGCAAGATGCCATGTCCTCTGTCAAAGTCTCACAGATGTTGTGTTTGGAGAACATCAAGGACAAACCCTGGCACATCTGGTAATGTCTGTCCCTGTGTTATCAATTTTAATCCTTAAAAAAGTAGCTTGTAGTATTTAAGTTGCCTAAAGTTTCAACAAGAGGCGCCAGGAATACTGTTGTTTTGCCTCTCTACAAAGATGCTTTCCTTTCCCTTCACTTTTTAGACAGATGGGAGGCTGATGGATGAAGAGCTTGACAGTTATTAACAGCCCGAAAGTCATAAGAAAGTGAATGTGATCAACAAACTGTTTAACCACTTGCTGTTGTTTCAGTGCCAGCAACGCCGTCCGAGGAGAAGGCCTCCAGGAGGGCTTGGACTGGCTGCAAGGTACCATGTCTGCTCAGCACACAAGACGCATTACAACAACAAAAACAGCTTTCTGAACATTTTTCTGTTGTTTTTTTATACCTGTAGATCAAATCGCACAGTAAGTACAGAAACAGTCATAGACTGTGGTTCAGGATTTGAGCTCAGCTTCAGTCTGAACAGGATTCTGATCAGGAGAGGCAACAAACCTTTATAATTCCATGTACTAACAGATGATGTCAGGATATTATATTATTAATCTTCATGTAGAAATTATTGATTCAAGTTTACCTGCTAGCAAACATAAAATGTGTTAATAATGTTATGACTGCTTTCATTCTCTATTTGAAGAGATTGATCAGATTTTAGATTTTTTTGAAAAATAGAATAACAAGTTAATAAGTACACATATTCTTTAAAAAAGTGAATAAAAACATACAATTTGAATTACCTATTATTCTAATATCAAATCAAGTCATTCCTTGCCTCCACAGAAAGAATGAATCCTTTTCAGATGAAGTTTTGACTGTAAACTTGTTCAGGGCTTTTTATTCAGTGTGTTGTGGTATAACTTGTATCTGTGTTTGTTGTTTAAAGTTACTTTTTGTAATGTTGAAACTGTAACCAGATTTTACCAAAAAAAAAAGGAAATAAAATTGTTTTTTTACTTGCAGATCATATCAAAACGGCGAACAGATGAATGACCCCGCCTGAAGATGGAACGTCTCTCATCGCTTCAAGAACTTCTCCCACATTCCGTCGTAGGCCTTAAAGCTCCATAGCTCAGCGCTTCCTGTTCTTGTTGCTCTTTGAATGATACCCTAATAAATGCCCTGCTAATGTAAAATGTCAAAAACCATCTGGGTAGAAATACTGCATTTGTGTACAGTAACACTCACTCATTTTGTATTTATGGCTTTTTTTATTAATCCATCACATGTTACAGCAGCTCTATTTATTTCATCCCCAGAACATTTTTGAAAATGCTGCAAACGATTGCACAAACTGGACAATAAAAGCTTGTCTGCTAAAGAAACAGTGCAGTAAAAACTTTACTCAATGAACAACAAGCTTGTGTACATTAAGATTCATTTAAATAGAAAAGGACAGTTACATAAATTATGCAAAGAAAAAAGTACCCATCAACCACAGGGAGAGTATAAAACATTACAATAAATATCTTGTTAAATAAATAGCTTCCATGTCAACAGACACTCAATAAATATTAAATAGTGTTTGTAAAAGGTGCTTTTTCAAAGAGAACTGGACCATTTAACTTTGAAACATCGAGAATTTCCAAAGGAAAGTGTCAGTGGCAGCACATTTAAGCAGCTTTGTAAGATGTTGCCGCTTTTAATCTGCATAATTCCTATTTCAGGAGAGTGTGGAGGAATTTAGTGTGGAAGCGAGCGCTGGATTCCAGGAGAATGAACAGCATCTGAAAAGACTCTCTGTCTTCAGCCCAGTTCTCTGGAAACAGATAATGACACGATGAAGGTTTTTCTGTGGTTGATAATGCTTTAAAACATTACCAGAGGTTTCTCCTGCCTGCACGGATACACCATTGAAAGGAAATATTGGAGCTATAGCAGATTCCAGCTCAGAAGAGGAAAACAAAGACGTATATGGATCTATTTGTCTACTCCTAATTTAACATACTCAGAAATGCAATTTTAAGTGTAATTTTCTTCCATAGTCATAAAAAATGCCACAAAAACATGTTAAAAACACAATTTGCATCTTTACGGAAAATAACATTCAAGTAACTTCGTAGTCAATAAATGTTCCAAAATGTATTAAAATAAGTTTTAGACTTTTAATTTCACTTTCTAATGTTCTATCCCAATTTCCTGTCAATTGATCCCCAGCTCCGCTCATTAATATGGCTGCTGAGCGCTCGCTGAATTATTCATACACACATTAAAAGAAATGAATGTGGCCTTCCAGAGGAACAAGAGGAAATTAGCATATGCATGGAAACAATGAAAGCTGGACTGCAGTCAGAGACGAATGAATATGTGCGGTCGCTGGCAAAAACAAATTCACCTGAACGGAGAGCGCTTCCACAAAAAATGATGACCAATGAATGAGTGTGGCCTCACAAACACACAGCAGCTGCTCTTTCACTGCTTAACCCCCAACCTTGACTCCTACTATAGTCATCACCGGTTTATGCCTCAAGCGTCTTCTATATTTGTACTTTTTACTGGAGAGTTCATCAAAAAATGTAAAAAGACAATGTTTAAACAGCGCTCTTTGGTAAGTCATTTCAACTCACCTGCAATGGATTCAAATGTCTCCCTGGTGATTTGTGAGAAAGAGCTCTCCAGATGTTGGATGAAGAGAAAGCGTTCGGTTGCTGTGCTGAAAACCTTAAAGATCTGCTGAACCATATTCACCGCCCAGCTCATTTGGTAGCCATCCTTCTCACATACCTATGCAGGACAGAATACAAAAAATGTTCTTTTCACAAAGCAGAGGTCACTAACATTTTATAAATAAATTCTATAAAACCAAACTTGTTAGGTTTTGCTTCGTAATCAACAGTATAAACTGATCTATGCAAAATCAGTTTAAATCGATACATTAAACTAAGATAAAGTGACTTAAAAAATAAGTTGTTGAACTAAAGGCAACATACTAACCTAAGCCAGTTGAAGTGTTTGTGTTTTTACATACCGTAAACATAGGACACTTCAAAATAAAATCCTAAATCAGAACCATGGACAGCACCAATGTTTAGGATTTCTTCTTAAAGTGAGATAAAAGGCATTAAACTTATGGAAGCCTATTTCCATACATAAAAAAGAGAAATAGTGATCTTTGTTCTGATTTTTTTTTTGCTTAGAAAAAAATGGTGATCTTTATTCTAATTTTTGGCTTTAAAAAAGCCCAGAGTGTGTCTATGCCAGACAAGATCCATGTCTGTTTAGTTTATGTGTTGTGAACTGTTCATTTGTGTTTGAGGTGATGCAAAAAATGAGTTACAGCCGGAGTTCTTGGATAAACAGGATTCGCCTGTTCTAAGTTTTGAGATTTGCATTGACGTTGATGCTTGTGAAGCTACAGAGGCAGGCAGGGACCGTCAATAAAGTAAACAAAAACACCTCAGACAAACAGTAGTAAATTCTCAGTAATTTATCAGAATCTCAAAAACATCACAAGTAGCCATTATTGTTAAATCAGACTCCACAGTAATTCTCTAATTCATTATGCTTTCTCATAAGGTGAACCAGTGTTCAAATAATGGGGGCTACAACTTTCATAGTATTAAAAAAAAAATCCCAAAAAACAAAAACATTATCTTAAAAAGCAGAAAAATTATATTAAAAAGTTAGCAAAAAATATATTTAAAAATTATGTAAAAAATCATTACAAAATAGATGTAAAAAAACCAGACTGCGAGCCACAAAGTTGACCACACCCACAATGTGAGCGTCCAGGATATCACCCACAGACTTTGCTGCTTTGTGCCCAATATTTGTCGAGGGGGTTGACTCACAGACATCAAGAGGAGCACATAAACAAAACAGACACGGATCGTGTCTATGACACGTATGCATTGTGGCTTTTTAACTTTTAATTGCAGGTCCTCTTAATTTTTTTATAAGCAGATGAAGTTAGTCGGTTTGTAGTTTCTAGTTTTGTAGTTCTTAAAAACACTAAAGCAAAAATTAAGGAAAACGTTTGAACTAAGATAACCTGTGTTTTTCTGTGTATATGTTTCTACACCAAATATCTTTTCAAACTTTTTGCAACAGCTACAAAAATCCATTTCATCTCATTGATTGAAAGCACTAGTTTGTCTTTATATACCAATTTTTGTCTTTCTCTGAATACAAACTTTTATTTTCCATTTGTGATTTCTTGCTGACATGTTAATCGTTTCCTCCTGAACCCACTGACCCAAACGTCCAGCTTAATAGAAAGCCACTCTCCTTTCCACAGCAGCTCTCACCAGTATGATGTAGATGATGAGTCTTGAGACCTCTGCGATATGTCCAAAGAGGGCCTTGCTGGCCAGAACAGTGTAGCTGACATTGTTGCCACACAGTAACAGAAAACGAGCCAAATTCTCCAGGTGCCATGGTTCAGGAACGGCTAAAGATGGAGAGAAGAAAAAGCAGACAGGTTTCCTTAAAAACTGCAGGATTTTGCCTCAATGAAGAATACTAAAGTTTTCTTTGAATCTCATTTGTGCGTGTTTTACAATGATTTTGTCAGTTACTTGTTAGCTCCATCACAATGGAAAACATCAAGTGAGTCGTCCAGCCTTTCACTTCTGGTTTGCCAAAAAGAATGGAGATGGTCTCAGCTAGGCCCCACAGAGAGCCAGGTGTTAGAGCTCTGTCCACCACATCCTGCCAGCCGAGGATGCCTGCAGAGAGAGCGGTGAAAAACAGGCAGGAATACAGCACACAGCCACCATTACAGTACCATTGTTCATTTCTCTGCTGGAGGGTGTTTAAGGTAAAAACTCTTAACTTTATACTTTTTCACTAAACAGAATTAAGGGGATAATAATGGGAGTCTTTGTACTCTGTGAGTTAGCTTACCTCCAGGCTGCAGTGGTCCATAGAGGATGAACAGTAGGTGGGCTTGGCTCACTATTGGCCAGGGTTTCAGCAGCTGCGTTAACCAGATCTGACACTCCGGTTGGTTCGCCCAAGGGTCCAACAAAACGCAACGGCAGAAACGTCGAAGCTGGAGCTCCTGGTGCACCTTCACTCCTAAGGAAACATCACAGATTTAGAACAAATTTTGGACATTTTAGAGAAAAACATCCCTCTACACGTTTTACCTAATATCTGGCAATAGCTAATTTCTTTACTGACATTAAAACACCAGAATTTTTTTTATAGAGAGGCTTAGAGTCACTTCTTTAAAAACGTTTAGCTTGACCAGCTTTTTATTGCAGCTATAAAAATTCTGGTGGATTTAAATTGCCGTTTTCATGATGACCACTAGATAATGTTTGTCTTCCTTGAGCCACTAAAAAAGAAGTCTTATAGTCTGATTCCCATCACTGATCATTTGGGAACTCACAAATCCTCAAACTTGTTGGCTATTATCTGCAGAAAATACTTCTAAATATTGAAATATTTATGTTAGATTAAGCAGCTTTGATGTGTTATGTCTTCCTGCAAAAAAGTAACCCAACAGAGTAAAATTGGCCTATTAACTCATACTAAAAGGCTTAAGATTGTTTTTTAATTGTGTTATTTCTATTTAAAAATGTTTATAATAATTTTTGACATAATTAGTCAGTCTTAAGTCTCATTGAGTACAATTGACTCAGGTCTGTTTTTATTTTGAACATTCCGCTTTTCCCAAACTGAAGTTTTTAACTGTTTACTTAAACCTTTAGATTTAAAATATGGCCTTTTTGAGGTTTTGCTTTTATAAATATTACAGCTTTTATCGAAGTTTCTGAAAGTTTGTGTATTTTGTTTTCTGTTCTCAGCTGCATTTCTGAACACAAGGACACAAACCTGGTTTTGCAGTAATAATTCCTTCAGTCTTCTGCATCAGGTGTGTGATGTCGCACAAGCAGTTGAACACTCTGTGGGACTCCAGCTCATCCCACCCTGCAATCAAAGTCTGAAGAAGAATACAACATAGTTTGATCTTTTCAGGTCTTTGCTGCTAAAACAATTTTCTGACTGCATTTTTTTTGTAAACCCACGGCACAAATGCACAAAAACTTTGAATGTGTGATTTACATTGATCTTAATGTTTATCTTTAATATTAGATTTATTTTATCCACTGCAGCTTTTTCAAATGTGAGTCTGACCTTCAGGAAGACACCAAAGCTGACAAACGCAGTGCAGCCAGGCACGAGGCACTGTTCCAACATGAAGCAGGGAATCTGACACCAATCACAGACACAACTCAATTTGAAGGTTTTCTGTCACTTCACTGTAAATTATACTCAACAGAAAAAACATAAACACAATATTGCAGTGATATACAAACTTTAACCAACATAAAACTTTTTTTTAAGTCTTATTTGATTTATTTGCGATTTTTTTTTTATCTTAAAACTGCAGATTTAAAGAAACAAATCATCAATTTCTGATTACAAAAATCTCTTTAAGGGTTTGACTAAACTTTGGATAAAAGCATCCTTATTTTCTTCCTTTTTTTGTACCCACTGCCACAGGCATTTGTAAAGACTTCTGTCAATGTGCAACTTTAATCAATGTGAACAACTGCGACAAAAAAGTGGTGCAACAAGTGCGTATTAAGACTTAACCAGCTTCTTTCTGAATAGAAAAATATGAGACATTTCTTTGGTTTTAAAGTTGAAAGCAGGAGAATGTTAAACAGTCTATTCACTCTCTTGTACTTGTATTTTAAGGATTTTTCTTCCTTACCTGTGAAAACTTGCTAAAGATAAGCTTCAACCTGTCCTTTGTGGGGAGCAACAGTGTACATCTCTTGTACAGCAAGCCTAAGACGTAAACCACAAAACAGAGTGCCAAAATAAAATAGAATACATGTTTTAAAAAAAGACATTCTCACTCAGAGCTATAGGAACAACATTCACGGAAGAAAGTATAGAATAAAATACCCAGGTGTCTGTAGTGTTCCACGGTGGGTTTTTGTTCAGCGCATGCAGAGGGATGGAAACTTTGAATGATGGTTTTATTTCTCCATTTTTGGGAGGAGATGTAATCCAAAATGTGTTTGGTGATTTCTTTAGACACCATGCTGAGCACACTGATCTCCAGCACTGGAAAAACAACAGTTTGCATCAGTCATGTCGCAAGAGTCAAACAAATATTTTAATGAAATGTAAATATTTCAAATAAGAATAATTTATGGATCTGTCAATATAATGAAACCTGAACTAAAAAAAATGTAAGTTTATGAAAACAAACAAAAGTTTTTACTAATGCTTATTATTTTATTATTATTTAGATTAAATATATTTTATTTATAAAAGTTTTACTAGTTTTTCTTTGTTTTCTGTTAGGACCTTCTTTATTCTGCATCAAATCAGTCTCTTACCAGACAGCCGGTCCAATATCATGTGGAGCACTTCTACTGGAAGTTTGTGGAACAAACTGGGTTCCCTGGTACCATGGCTGCGGGTCATGACGGTTCTGACTGGCTGGTTCTTCAGAAGTCCAGCTTCGTGCGTATGCAGCCCATAGCTTCTGCGCGTCTTCTTGCCCATCGTTGTTGTTACTAGTGAACTAACTATGTACGAAGCATGAAGATTAAAACTAAGTTTAACAATGTTACTGGGGAAAAACAGACCCCGCCCCCTCCTGCTTTATGGATGTTACTGAAAGCTAAACTTTTGCTAGCAAAGCTTTTGATCTCTTTATTTTTGCTATTTTGAGTTTCAAAGTGGCTCAAAATGACTGAATTTACTCTGCAAAGTGTTTTAAAGACAAAAAAACTTCTTACCTTCGGCATTAAAATGGTCAAAAGTACTGTTTAAGAACTGTAAGGAAGGCTAGGTGCTAATTTTACGGACCCGACGACACTATGATGAACGGCGCGAATTACCCATGAGACCTATCGTTTGCGGCAGGGATCAAACGAACATTTAAAGTCTGATGGGAGGGAGTTTTTACAGGAAAAAAATTATTGTTTTAGAATTATTTGCCCCTGTGTGTGTTTTTT
>NC_050532.1:11536448-11549054 GCF_002922805.2 Oryzias melastigma | reverse complement strand
TATTTATATGTTTTTACTCTTAAAGTTTATTTTTAACTGTTTTTTAATATCTTAACTGTTGTTTTTTATTGTTCTTTTAATGTACAGCACCTTGTTTGGCCAATGGCCATTTGAAGGCGCTATATAAATAAATAAAACTTAAAACTTAAACTTAAACTTGTTAGTGCATCTCAGCCAGCAGATACTTTTTCTGTATTTTTAGAACATAAGGCAAACCTAAAATCCTTGGATTCTTTAATAATAGAAGATATCTGCTTTATTATCCAGTGTACCTTAAAGACACTCTCCAATGACTGTTGTGCTTTTGGTATTTTACTTTGTCCTGAAAAAACAACATTTTTTTTTTTTTAATTGAACTAAAAATGTCCTAATCTTAATCAAACGACAACTGTGAACAATTTTACAGTAGATCAAAAGATGCTCAGATTTGACTTCAAATTTTAGTTATGGTTGTCCTTACTGACCTCAATTTGATTTTCTGTGGTACACAAATGCTTAGATTAACTACTTTGGTTAACTACAAGGCTGCAGCGCTTGATTGATTGGTGGAGCATTGTGGGTACTGTAGTCAGGGAGTGCTTCAACTGTGAGACTGAGTTGAGTAAAGTTTGACTTTACTCAACACTCCTGTGTTTTGTTTGATGTGGTCAAAAAAAAAAGTTATTTTAAAAAAAATAAAATAATTTTATTTTTCTTTGACCAAAAAGCCTTAATGGAGAGGAAAAGAGCCACATGTGGCCCTGGAGCTTCAGGATGCAGACCCCTGGGTTAGCTGATGGTATATTCAGTCATATTAAGTAGTACAAAATACTTTTATATGTCCATCTTAAGCAGTAAAATAAACTCAGATTTTAATTTTGTCAGATTTTTGAAAACCTCTCATATTATGTGGGGATTAGGAATAACTCCCTTATTATGGAAGAGTCCTATACTCACTTATAAGGCATCTTAAGTGTTTACAATGGGGTCAAAATTGGAAGAAGAATGCAGGATGACCAAAAAAAAAAGTACGCCCTGCACTCCATGCATTAAAGTCTTTCCCTTTAGTAAACCAACAATGCTCAGCTGCTCGTCACAGGATTATTCTACTTAAGTAAGACTATTAAGTGTGCCGTCTCAACTGGCGTCTCCCACAGGCAGGTCTTGAGGAGGATCAGCTCTTCAGTCTGCAGCTCTCACAGGGAGCTGAGCGCTGCCTGCAGGACCCTGGGGAAGAGCTGGGAAAAGGCTCTTGTGTGCCAACAGGATGTCACGGCAGGCTAACCTCACGCCACAAATGAAGAAGTTGGACCTCAGAGGAATTAAATGAAACTGTCATCTCGATGGACATTTTCCTTGCACTCTCCACAGTGAGTATGAGGCATTCAGTTGAACATGAAGGCAGGATTACATGATTTTATTACTTAAATTGTTATTAACACTTATTGGCAGCCTAACTATGAAATGTTATTTGATCAAAATACTTTCTTTGTATTTTCTTGGTTTAATTCTTTGTGGCATAGCAAACATATCATGCAGCTACAAGCTGAAACGCTGAGTCAAAAATGCCACAAATGAGGACAATACATCTTCTGTCTGGTCTGTTTAGTAATCCAGCTCTCCGTCTGACTCCATGTTTCATGTTAGTCTACTTGTCTACAGATCAATGAGCCAAGAGTAAGACTGTTATTCAACCATATTTTTTATTGGATGCAACAAACCCCCCCACAAAAAACGGTATCTAACACCCCAGAGATTACACACACCCATCTCTCTATTTCTTAGAAAAGGAAATAGAGGCAGAAACATAGGGTCATTGTCAGCACTCCTACTCATTTGAAGCTCATCCAAATTTTTTCTCCGCCTCTGAACAAACATGCCTTCTCAACTCCAGCAATAAAAGTCACATGTTTCATTGGAGAGTTCTTGTAACTTGGAACTTTTAACTAAATATTAGTATCACAGAAGTTAGCAAGGACCTAAAATGACTCTTCTATGGCACCATGTAAAAAGAATCAAAGTAGGATGCTGATAACAACTTTGCTTTTGTTCTTGTTGCTTCCTTGTCAGGCCGTTAGAGCAGTCAATCATTGAGGAAACACAGTAAGGCTTGTTTCACAGAGACTTTAAGAGGACCAAGTGGTGCCAGATCTGCACACTAAGTAGCCTGTAAATAAACTGTATTGTCATTTTTTTAATATCTGTAGTTTTGAAGGCAAACTCTATGACTTTTAATGTAAAAGTTATGTTTTGGTTGTTCGTGCTCCAGATATTGTTGGACTGAAGAGAAACCAACTTAAAAAAATTCCATAATGACTTGAACTATTTAGAGAAACTGTTTAATATGCTTACAGATATTTTGCAGTTGTGCAAAAAAAAACTAATGTAGTAAAACTGCTAAATACTAAGAAAGAGCAAATGTTAATAATTAAATAGTCATTGAATCTTTGAAAAATAAATCATTACTTGATGCCCTGAGCTACTGGTTGGTGTTTTTATGATGCACGCAGCAGAATTTCAGCTGCTGAAACTGGGCATCGTTTCCTGTGGCCCGCTCTTACATCAGCCACCTCTTCTGTCTCCGTTTTTGGGGCCCGGCAGCCATAAGCTGCACCAACACATCATTTTGCTTTCAAACGCCCTCCAGAGCCGTTTCAAAGTTAGTGGTTTATGGCAACTGCTCTGAGCTCGGCTGGTTTCTGTAAATGTTTAATTTCCTCTTTTCCCTTCTTTTCCTGAAGGGGTGGCGAAGAGCTTAACGAATAGACTCCTGCAGTTTTGCCCTCCAGAGGAGAGCGTTAAACAGGTGAAGCTGAACACTGCTCTCATTAGTCACACATGCAGTCACCTGCCACTCACCAGGGACTGACGCCACAGAGCTGAAAGTTTACGCAGCTTTTTCTACCCAAACTCTGGAGACTCTAAGGGAATGGCTCAGCTTCTGTAACTGGATGTAAGCTCAGTGGGATGTATTCTCATGCTGGGGACCATTCAGATAAGGGGACTGCTGCATTTCAGTGTCGGGTACAGTCAGTAAACCTGTGTTGAAGCCAATTATATATTTTTTTACATTTCCAATACTTTCTTGTTTTTCTGTCAGATCTCTAAATCCAGTCTTCATCTATTTTCTATGCAGTTTAAGTCTTTTTCCATGTGATCATGGCCAGCATGGGAGTGGAGCTCCTGGGCTTCTTCTTAGGACTGCTGGGCTTTACAGGAACCGTGGTGGCAACCGTGCTCCCCCAGTGGTGGAGCACGGCCTTTGTGGGCTCCAACATCATGTCAGTCACGGCGTACATTAAAGGCCTGTGGATGGAGTGCGTCTGGCACAGCACTGGGATTTACCAGTGTCAGCTGTACAGATCCATGCTGGCGCTGCCGCCCGACATGCAGGTACTGCAGCTGCACAGTTCGACAAAGCTTTATCCGATGCTGGAGACATACAAGATAGAAGAAAGTATCTGCTGATCTCAGTCACTTGAAGAATGTCTTCAGGATTTATACATTTAAACTCCTCAAAAGATAATAATAAAAAAAAAAATGTTTGAAGCTATTATAGCCTAAAAACATACACAGTTAATCATTAAAACTTCCATCTGCTTATTTAAATTTTTTGACAATTTATTGTAGAAATCCTATACGTTTACTAAAATGCACTTTTCTTAGTTTTCAGGTGTTTAGACTTCCATCATTTTGATGAAAAGTGTATCTCAAGAGATTTTTTTGCACATAAAATGTATAAGAATGACGTAATATATTGGTTTTGACCTGCAAAATTTACAGTAGCTTGCTTTTGGAGAGCAGTAAAATTTTAATAAAAATAAAAATGCATTTGAACGGATATAATTATAGCAAAAAAAGATCAAATGTTTTAACTCTCACTTATTGTCTCTGTTTAAACTAACTGCATAGTCCGTCTTGTATGTTGAAACTGCATTTAAAACATTCATTTTGATTATTGGATGGAAGTGACTGAGTTTGATGGATGACTTTGCCGTATAAGTTTGATTTTAGTCTAAAAAATAAGTGTTTCTGTTCTCTATTTTTCTTTAGGCTTGCCGGGCTCTCATGGTAGTCTCCTGCCTCTCCTCGGTTGTTGCATCTGTGATTGCTGCGACGGGGATGAAGTGCACGCGGTTTGTTCAACGCTCTCAGGTCAAAAGTCGTCTGGTGTTGAGCGGTGGGATTTGTTTTCTCTGCGCTGCCTTTTTGTGCCTGGTCACTGTGTGCTGGACCACCTATAGTGTCGTCATGCAGTTCTACGACCCGTTCCTCCCAGGTGGGGTGAAGTACGAGATCGGCCTCTCTGTGTATCTCGGCTTTGCCTCGACCTGCCTCAGCCTGACTGCTGGGCTGGTGCTGTGCTGGAGCAGCAGAGGTGTAGACTCACGGAGAAGGCCGCCATCAGTGCCTCCCTCTGCCAACAGACATGCCCCCGCTCCACTCTATGGGTCTCCAGACACCCTGAAGGACAACCACACACCTCCATTCTGCTGCTTCTCAAACAGCGGATATAACCTTGATAATTACTTTTAGGATTACTGATAACTGTTGTGTTTAAATCATAATTTACTGCAAATCCCATTAAACATAATTAAATATTATAATTCAAAATCTAATACTTTTTCTGAGTAAATACTTGACAAAAATAGAAAAACTAGAAGTTTCATTGACGCTGGTTAGTTTGTTATTCTGTAGTGCTCACAAAAGCCCAGAAGGTGGCGAAGTTCTACAAGAAACAGCATAAATACACTAGACCAGAGGTGTGCAACCTGCAGCTCTAGAGCCTCATGTGGCCCTTTTACCCCTTCATTGTGGGTCTTTGGTTAAATAAAATGTTTTTAAAATTGTAAAAATTAACTGTAAAAGAAAAAGTAAGTAGGTAGTATAGTAAAATAACAAAAATGTATATTAACTTAAACTTTATTCAAGTCATATACAAACGGCTGAAGAACGGTATGAATCATTCAACAAGGATCCTGCCATCAGTAGCCATAATTCTCTATCAATCCTTCAATCCTTTATAGTTTATTGACACATTATGACTTAATATTGAGTTTCATTTATTACAGAAAATCAATTTATTGTCAGAAATCACAACTAGAATTAAAGTCATTTTAAATTATAATCCATATGATTATAAAGCTGGTTTTCTATTGTGGAGCAAATTCAAGGATTTAAATTGATTATATTTTTGAATTTGTGGCTGAAATGCACCAGAAACAGTAACATAAACAGTTTTTTTTAAATATATATCAAAGATGACTACACTTTACTGCATTTGCTGCATTGCCAGGATCCTATGGTGTATAGCAGAAGCTATAGCTGAAGATGCTGATGTTGATAGCCAGCTAAAATATTAGCTTTTGTTTTATTTTTTTTTTAAAAAAAAAATTAAAACAAAAAAAATGTAGCTTAGCCAAAACAGCTAGCGTGGTAGCTGAAAAAGTAGCTAAACTTTAAAATATCCTTTAATAATATGTATAATAGCTTACAGAAAAATTCAGCCAAAAAAAGCTATAATGAAAATATTAGCTGACCTTCAAAGAGCCTAAAAAAATTTAAAAGAAAGCCTAAATTAGTCAAAACAGCTACCTTGTAGCTGAAATATTAGCTAAACTCCAAAATAGCCTAAAACATTTTCAGTAAATATTACAATTTTCCAAATAGCTAGCAGAATGCCAACTTTTAAAACATTGAAACCGTAACTTTTTAATCTAATTATGAATAATAAAAAGATAGGAATATTTTTCCAGAATAAATCAACTTAAGCCTTAAATAATTTTCTAAATTTTTCTCTCTGTAAAAACATATTTTATCAAAATTATACAAGTTAGAAATGAGCACAAGATAACATCTGGACATTAATAACAATAAAATAAAATGATCTGGAGGGCCGGATCCGGCCCTCGGGGATTGACTTTGACACATGTGATCTGTGGTGAGCTTCATGTGTAGCACCTCAAGAGAACTCAGCTGTTGGCCTTTAAAAAATAACTCAACAATATTCAATAAAAAAGTTTTAAATGATTTAAAAATCTATTTTAATTCCTTTAAAGCTCCAAATGCCAACATCTTTATGTAAGTGACAGAGTTAAAGTTAAAGAATTAGGGCTGGGTATCGACAATAATTTTCAGAATTGATTCAATTCGATTCACCAGATTCTGGATTGATTCAATTCAGATTTTTTTCTTTATTCTTTTGATCCACTCAATTTAATTTGATTCAATTCAATTTTGAGTTTCCACAGTTTACAAATTTAGACACATTTGTTTAGAAATAGATTAATAATCAATAAGTAGGTTTCGAAGATTTTTATAATAATCTGATCCAGTTCACATACTGTAAAATGTATTTGTGAAATTATAATGAGATTGTTAATATAAAAGTCTTACATTGTCTTTTAAAATGGAGAATCTCCAGCAATTGTTCTGCTTCTCCTGAAAGATGTTTCAGTTTGGTAACTAGGTGGCGATCACGTTATTACATTACACCTTATTTCTGAAGAAGAAGAAAATGACCAAAACTGTGTTTTACACAGCAAATAGTTGCTTTAAAAATATTTATTTAAGAGTTTGTAAATTCATGCCTGTGAGTAAACAAAGATGTTCATTTAGTCGCAATATATGTTTAGGTCGACTAAGCGTTAGCATTAGCCGTCCAATGGGAAATTCCATTAAACCCTAGCACTAAGCTGGCGGACTTAATCTTTATGGGTTGGATCAATCTCTTCTTTTATTGATCGATTATTGATCTATGAAGCAGTGGTGTACCGTCAGGGCCTGCAAAGCCTTCAGTGAAGGCCAAAAAATGATCAATCAGATTGTTTCCCTCACTTGTTGTTAGGTTCATGAGAGTCTGCCTTAAACTCATACAGTCAGTGCTTCCGTCGTCACCTGTGGTCTTTGCAGCGGCTATATGTATATATACATAAAAACACTGCTGATTAAACCATAGCCATACATGGAATAAGTGCTTTTGCAATGATTCAACCAATCAGAATCTGAGTTGCTGATTTATTGTGGAAGTCATTCTTAAGATGGACTTTTCCGGAAAAATTAGACATCGTCATAAAAGGCAGATCAACTCTGAAGCTAGCAATTGAGTCTGCAGGGAAAAGGATTTGTCTGCCATTTTCAGCCTTCCAGCAGTTCTGTCTGGTGAGAATAACAGAATTTTGTGACAATGATGAACAACAAACAGGCCAGTATGAGAACTTCCACGCCGGCAACTGAACGCACCACAGCTGCTCTGAAAGCAGGAGCTACAGCCGCTCATTACTAACGGGTTCACATGAATTTCTGAATCTCATTTCTCAGACAAAAACAGGTTTCAAAACCATGAAAAACTAGTGTCTATCATCGACCCCCAGAGATTTCTGGAGCACCAGGAAAAACTTTTTTGCATTCATCCCTCTCCAGCTTAACACAGTACTCCAATCTGTCTCGAATAAGAACGGTCGTACGGCATGCAGGATTTTGCAGGAAAATCTCCCGCTGATCTTCATAATGGATGGAGTTACCAGTTACCTGTAGCACTTAAAGTGAAATACAGGAGAATGTCAAAGTTTGGGAAAGAGCACACATATTGCACTACAAGGAAGCAAGTGTATGTGAAATTTTTTTTTACTCTTCAATGTAGTTATGTATACTTAGGTCTTTTTGTACAAAAATGAAGGACATAAATATTATTTGAGACAATTAAAGAGAAGAGTTATTTGCTGATTAACACACATTGCAATTAAATAAAAGAACAGAAAAGTGAATTATTGTCTGAATGTTTTTGTATGTTCGGACTCTGGTCTACCGAGATGACAGGGTTACTGGACCTCTCGCCAAAGTAGTTGGGGACCCCTGGTGTATAGGATATTTTATTTTGAAATAACTCATGCAAAGCTCTGTCTATTTAATAATTTTTAAAAAGGCTATTTTCTCTTCATTTTTATTTTTTATTTATGCCAAAAAAATTGTGTTTCTAGTTTATGCATTAAACTGAGTAATTGCAAAGATTTCACACATTTTCCCCTGCAGTTGTATAAGGTTTCCCATTCAAGATCAATGTATGTAATTACTTTGTATTGCTTTGCTGCAAACACAGCACTCGGATGAACAGTTTTGATTATTTCGGTTAGACTCCTTGAAGCCACTAGATGGCAACAAGGTTCTTTTAGAAGACTGTATTCACAGAAGCCTTGAGGACAACTCCAGCACAAATCTTGCATGTTGCTTTTGACACTTCCATTCTTCACTTTAATGGATACAAATGTTCAACTGTGTTAATATAAAAGTCTCAGGAGAAAACACTAGGCAGTTGAGTTCATTCAGGCGTGTAAACAAAATGAGGCAAACCATCATTTATGTGCCTTTTTTTTTAAACTGTGACTACATTTCTGAACACGGTTAGCTGTTAATGTGTCGTTTTCAGTAATGAATAACGTAACATGTGATGTTGAGACAGAATTTCACAAATACCTTTTTAGCTAACACGGGCCTGAATTAATGAATATTTCCAAATGAAAGACATGCACTAAATAAAGTGTTTATATGTCTGCCAGAATAAAAAGATTGTTTCACACCTGACTTGTTCTGTTGAAGAACGTGGGGACGGTTGTGCGGCTGTATTGTCGTCTCTTGTGACTTTATGTGTTTTGACGCCTTTTAACAAAACCTCCAATTAAAAGTGGCCTTAATGTGACACTGTCAGCCTCAGAGACATTAAACCACGGCACAAGTGAGCTTATTTGTGCATCGTAAGCTAATAAAGTGTTTATATCTAAAGAGTAAAAAGACCATGAAAAGTTAATATTTCTGCTTTGACAGAAACAAAGACAGTAAACAAGTGATGCTAATAGTGTTTTCATTATCAGAAATGTTCATCAGCAGGTGTGCAGATCTCTATAGAAGGAGTTAATCAGGTGTTTTGTGCCACACTGTGAATGAAGACATACATGGATGCTAAAAAAACATATAAGAAGAACGTCTTTAGAAAGTTTTGTCAAATTAATCAATGTGTCCACTATTTATCTATTGAATGAACATGTTTTTACAATTCTAAAAAAAATGGACAAATGAGGGTTCGGAGTGAAATGAGTAACTAAACTCTTAAGCAAGATTTTTTGAGATATTCACAAGTAAGATAGGTCCTATCAATTTTATTTATTAATTTATTTGTTAAAAAAGTGTACTCATTTGAGCTTACAAGCCTCCAAAACATTGATCCTGCAACTGCAAACACGTAGGACTGAAATGCAGGGAGGTCCATTTCCACAGGATAATTCAATCACGAGAAACCAACAATTATTTCGACACCACTGATAATGCTGAGGCAGCCTATATGTGACGTACTTAACCAAATGACAACAGCTTCTCCCAAACAGGAAGAGGCTAGAGACCGTGACAGATATCATGATGTGGGTTTGCTTTGCTGCACAAGTTACTTGTTCAACACTCGGTCAACCGGAATTCCACAAGTACTCGAATGAGCGGGGCATTCATTTTACTTGGAGGATTTGGTTAAGTCTTGCAGCAGCGTTCTGGACAACCTGAAGCCATTCTAAAAATGTATTACTAAGACATGCGAAGATTGAGTTGCAATAAGCAAGACGCAAAGAAATAAAAGCATGAATGAGCATCTCCATCTCAGAACGTGATACAACTGGACTCAGTTTAGCAATGTTTTTAAATAATAAAAACAAGAACGAACAAGTGAACCGACATGAGAATCAAGAGATAAAACTGGGTCTAGTGTTACCTCAAGGTTCCTGACAAAAGAGCAAGAGGACCAAACCACTGAACTATCTGGGAGTGGTATTTGTCAGGAGCACAAAAGGGACTTCAGTTTTAGTATCATTTAGTTGGAGAAAGTTGTCGTTCATTTGAACTCTTGATCGAATCCAGACACCTGCGTAAAATCTGTATTTTCATAAGATAAATAAAACGGAATATCATCAGCATAAAAATGGTAAGAAATGTCATTAAACGAGCTTAAAATATGCTGTAAAGGCAACAGAAATAAAATGAACAGTAAAGGTCTCAAAACAGAGCCTTGTGGCACACCAGAGGAGGACTTAAACTTAGAAGATACCAGGGAAAAGGATCTACCACTCATCCTTTGAGTGGATGGGAACAGCAGGTGGACTAACAAGATCACTGATGGTGTTAAATAGCACCTTAATGTTTTATAAGGATAATTAATACGCTCTCTTACTTGATAAAAAAATCTGCACTTGATTAGATCAGAAGTGAATTGAGTCAACTATGCAAAAATGTAAAATGTAATAACTCAGTATCTCATACTCAACTTGCCTATTTCACTCCTATTTGAGCAAGAAATCAAACTTTACTTGACTTTATGAAGTTTATGTGACTTAAGTGACTATTGGAGGCAGTACTGCAAAAATACATATTTATGATTAGAAGTGATTATTACGTTAGTCTTTTTTTCTTACACTTGTTTCCATTATTTTTTTAATCAATGCTTTTTTGTTTTTATAAAATAATTTGTGTATATCGTTTTTACTTTTTTGTTTAATTTTCTACAATTACTTTTTTGAATATATCACATCATTCAAATCAAACGGATGGAAGACAAAAAATGTAAAGATGCTTTAGTTTATTGGAAAATATATGTTCCCCTTATTTTTAAGAGATGATTGAAGTTCTCTAAACTATGTCGTCAACCTTTTCTGAAGTGTTTAAAACATACATTCCCTGATCCGTGACCACAGAAGTTCAGCACCATGGACAGCAGCCTGAACGAGGAACCACACTAAACGCATCTCAAGATAAATCATCACATGGCGAACACAGAGGAAACAGGCAACCGGTTGCTTCGGTTTATCCCCAAATTGGTATTTTCCATACTGTGATGAATACAGTAACTTTGATGAGTTGCTGATACAAAACAGTGCAGGCCAGACGTTGTCCCCGCATTATCACAGCAGAGCCAGCATCACTGGGAAGACCACGATGCTTTCATCACGGAGCAAGCGATGGTCTGCGCAACGTCATAAATCAGGCCTGAAAGGTTACCTGGCACAAGTAAATGTTTCATCCTCTGCCAATATGATATCATGATATTGGAAAGCTTTTCCGGAGAGACTGTGCGTCACGCCACTCTCCGTTAGGTGCTATTTTCGTCCTGCACTGGAAGACATTCATCCACCATCTACCCACCCTGACAGCGCCCAATAAACCCACCACTCCCATTCATCTCCACCCTCTCCACCCCCACCCTCCCTCGCTTCCCCTCCGCTTCTCCTGCGCACCAGCATTTGTGACAAAAAAGCAACATAGGTGATTTGTATTTGCTCATTCAGGAGGATTGTATAGTGGCGCCGTGTTTTTTTCTCTTTTTGCCAGATCACTTTGACACCTTTCTTCAATTAAAAATCTCCTGTGGTTCAGTTCTTCAACGAACAGGTAAGGTGCTAAGTTTTTTTTAAATGAATCAATTTAACTTGACTGACATCTCATCTGACCACACTGACAGGTAATTTTAAGTGGATTCAATCGGTCAAACTCTGGTTGGAGTGCGCGCAACGAAGAACCACAGAACCTGCGTTTTTACGCACCTCTCCAGACATGAACGCATTCGGAAATTGCTCGGTGACAATTCAGTTATGGGCTTCATTAGATGGTCGTATTAGTCCAAATGAAGAAAAAAATGATAATTAATTTGAAAACAGGCTCAACATTAACAGAAAATCCAAACTTTCTGGGAGAATCAAAAACATTCGGCGCGCGTAAAACGCACCAAGCTGCGAGGTTTACAACGCGCGTAACGCCGGTCATTAGGAATCCTCCTCGAGTCTTTCGAGGAGTAGTACTTGTACTTCCAGTCAGAAATTATTCTGTGCATGCCCGTGCACCGCGACGTCCATTCCCTCCTTTGTACGGTTCGTGCGTAATTTGGACACGGTAGGAAATATCTTTAAACGTATTGTTTCACTGTGCAGTAGAATTTCAGGAAAACTAGCGCACAAACTATTTTTTTATTGTTTTTAGTGATATGCAGCTTAATAGCCTGTGAAAGTTGTTGTGATTTAAGCCTATCATAAGAAAACGAAAGGATCTTGTGTCTTAGTTTTCACTTTGTTTTAAATGTCGTGGAATATAGGGCAAAATAACCTCCGCGAACAAGGAATCCTCTTTGGTCTAACAAATTAATCAGAGATTGGAGGTGGATATAACGTGTCTTAAAATGATCCTTCTATATAAAACTGACAACAAACTATATTTAGTCGTTAAGTAAGGCAAATAAAATATATAGAAGTTTGAGTAGATGAAAAAAACACATCTTATGTGGTCTACAAATACCAATAGAGCAAGAAATAAGAATTATTTTTCTGCTTGTTATCATATTATCATTTAAAAAAATCTTTTTTCCCCAGTTTTCTCCATGAACTCCAAGTCCTTGACCTGTCGCACTTGATCCGGGAAGCAAGAAGAAGAAGGATGACTATCCACGTCGAGGGCCTCGTGGCTATCGTGATCTTCTATCTCGTGATTCTATTCGTGGGGATCTGGGCTGCTTGGAAGAATAAGAACTCTGGAGTCGGGGAAAGTGGAGACCGGAGCGAGAGTATTATGGTCGGGGGAAGAGACATAGGACTGTTCGTTGGTGGA
>NC_050532.1:11526018-11536050 GCF_002922805.2 Oryzias melastigma | reverse complement strand
TCCACTCTCATTTTCTATCCTTCCAAAGTCTTCTGCCCCGCCCCCCTCATTTAAAAGATTCTAGCTCCGCCCCTAACTGGAACAGAGAAAACACAGAAGGAATGTACAGTTACTAAAATATTTAGCAAAATTCTGGTCCTTTATTGCAGTTATTAAGATTGAGTTGACTCTATGCGTATCTCTGACATCTGTCAGGTGGTCTTTTCTTTGCCAAACCCATGCGGTCACGTGGTTACGTCACCATGCTGGACCCCTTCCAGCAGCTGTACGGGAAAAGAATGGGGGGTCTTCTTTTCATCCCTGCCCTGATGGGGGAAATCTTCTGGTCTGCAGCCATTCTGTCTGCATTAGGTAAGAAGTGCAGGGCTGCCTCCATTGCATTAAGATCACTGGGCTTCATCTTTATAATGGGAAAAGTTTCACAGAAATCATTGCAAACGTTTTCTTCCCTCAGGCGCCACGCTCAGCGTGATAGTGGACATAAACATTGACATGTCAGTGGTGATCTCGGCGCTGATTGCGATCTTCTACACTCTTGTTGGAGGGCTTTACTCTGTGGCATATACAGATGTGGTGCAGTTGTTCTGTATCTTTTTGGGCTTGGTGAGTTTCATGTCAACCATTCTGAAATGTTGACTAACTTAGAACTTTGAGTGGTACCCTAATTCGACTCTGTGTTTTTCTCAGTGGATCAGCGTGCCTTTTGCCCTTTCCAATCCTGTTGTGTCAGACATCACCGTTTCAGCCAAAGAAAGAATATATCAGTCACCCTGGTTGGGCAAAATCAAGCCTGAGGACAAATGGCTCTGGGTAGACAATTTCTTTTTGCTGGTAAGCTCCACTTTTAATGAGAAGATATATATGACCATCTATCTCTGAAATAGCATTTAATCACTCAGCTTGGACAGTAAGCTATTCTGTTAAGGGCTGAGACAAGCATTTTTTTATGTCTAAGAATTCTTTAAATTCTAAGTGTATTGTTCCGGCTGTTCTCTGCACAACGGTGCATTTACTGTGATGTTTCTGTTTCTAGATGTTGGGGGGGATTCCCTGGCAGGTCTATTTTCAACGGGTTCTCTCTGCCTCTTCAGCTACTTATGCTCAGGTTCTTTCCTTCCTCGCTGCCTTTGGCTGCTTGGTCATGGCCGTCCCCTCGGTCCTCATTGGAGCTATAGGCGCTTCAACTGGTAAGTGCTTAGACATACGGATCCACACACAAACGCACACAGACTGTAGAGGAAAAAATATCTTCAAATTTCTGTAGCAATTGCAGGTAGTAAATGTACCACAATATAAAGAACCATTGCAAATTTTAATAGATTGCTAAATTTTGACTGGAAAACAGTTGAGTAAAAATCTTAAAACTAGAGTCTCACTTAAGGAAAACGATTAAAAAAAATGATACAAAAACCTCACAAATGCACAGCAATCAGAGCCTTTAATACTAATCAGATCAAACACCAAATAAAAATATGATGCACACTTTATTCGTTTTAAATGAGGCTTTCTGCACATCTGGAGTCCAATCTGTCAGATCCATCAGATGAGTATCTTTAAATTAAACAGAGAGGGAGACTGTTCACACACAAAAGCATCAACAGAACTGTTGAAGAAATAATAAAATAAAACTGAAAGGAAATGGATCCTATACGTAAACTGTAAAGTGATCATAGTTACTAACATGCCTTTTTTTTATGGATTCTCAGCATCTTTATTTTTCAGATGTGTAAATGGAGTTTTCATGTTCATGTTGTGTCCAGGGGGTAAACAGCAGAATGATCGAGAGGAACCAAGAAGAGAAAAATCAAACCATGCCTGTATAGTGAATTTTTCATCTGAAGATGAGCTAATTAATCAGTTGCCTCTGAAGTTCCTTCATGAATAACTGGTGATAATCAAATTACACTTTTGAAGTGCGGGAGAGAAAGGCAGCGAGTGTGTTTCTCGGAAGGAGAAAAGCAGAAAAAGTAGCAAAAAGTTGGAAGACTGCCTGTCGTGTTTTTGAGCAAAAGTAAGGATGGATGTTGATGGATTTCCTGGCTTGAGTGGGAGACTAAAAAGGTGCTTTACATTTAGTAAGTAATGAAAGACCAAGCAATGTCCCTGTCTTTTGTCTTTCAGATGTGATCTTTAAACCGATGCACTGTTTCAAATTTTCGTCCAAGTCTCGAATATTTCTTTGAAATGGGATTCATAACAATAAGAGCATGAAATCAATAGATGCCATCAATGATTTATCAAAACTTGTTATTGCACTTAGGAGAAAAAAATAGATCATTTTTTTTGTACTTTTGTTGGCAACATAATGGTGTTTGGGGTTTCTGTGTTTCAGACTCAAAACCTTTTTGCTTCTTAGCAACTAAAACAAAAACCCCAGGAAGCCTCAAACTAACATTTCGGTGAAGAACGCTTTGTCTGTAGAGTTAATGGACTGATATAAATACTGCAATGCAGCATTTAATCCATTTGTTGGCAAACAACTCACTGTTACAAAGCCAAGTACAGCCTGTTCAGCTTCAATAACTCGATGTTGTGATTTTAGTACATTAAAATTTGTATTCATTGTAGGCAATTTTTGAAAAATTCCTCAGATTTTTTCTAGCACTTCAGCTCTTCTACTCATTATCTTTTACAGACTGGAACAAAACTACCTATGGCCACCTGGCTCCAAAAGACAAAGATGATTCAGACAAGATCCTTCCCATTGTGCTTCAGCACCTCTGCCCGCCCTACATCTCTTTCTTTGGACTAGGGGCGGTGTCTGCAGCAGTCATGTCGTCAGCTGATTCATCCATACTGTCGGCCAGCTCCATGTTTGCCAGGAATATCTATCAACTCGCTTTCAGGCAGTCGGTGAGAGCACCAATAATGTTACCTATGTGTGGCATTTGAACCACTGAACAAAAGCATCTCCTGGAAATATTTGGGATTTAGTCAGTGGCAGCCTAAAAGAGAGAAATAAATGCAAAATTACTGTGTGAAACTCAACTTTGAACATTAAATGTAGAGCCATTGTGAATCCAAATTTGTTCCTCAGTACAAGAATAAATTAGACATCTAAAAGGGTAAGTTTTTATCCGTACTAAACCCAGCTTTAAATTCCATTTTTTTAAAATACATTGATAGTAGGAGTGTAACAATTATTCCACTTAATTCATCAATTCATCTTCTTCCGCTCATCTGGAATCGGCAGCAGTCTAAGCAAAGATGCCCAGACTTCCCTCTCACAGGCCACTTACTCCAGCTCTTCTAGGGGGACCCGAGATCTTAACAGGCCAGCCAGAGACGTTGTCTCTCCAGCGTCTCCTGGGTCTTCCCTGGGGCCTCCATCCAGTGGCACATGCCCAGAACACCAGACTCGGAACACCGAACACTGAACACTTCACACTCGGCTGCAAACCGTTCAAATACATGCTGGAGGTCCTGAATCAATGAAGTCAACAGGACAACATCATCTGCAAAGAGCAGAGATGAAATCCTGTGGTCCCCAAACTAGATCCTCTCCGGCCCCTTATTGCGCCTAGAAATTCTGTCCATAAAGACTATTAACAGAACCGGTGAAAAAGGGCAGCCCTGTCGGAGTCCAACATGCACCGGGAACAGGTCTGACTTTCTGCCGGCTATGCGAACCAAGCTCCTGCTCCGGTCGTACAGAGACTGGACAGCCCTTAGTAAGGCTTCGCGGATCCTGTTTTCCCAGAGCACTCTCCAGAGGAGACCACAGGGAACACGGTCGAACCCCTTCTCCAAATCCATAAAACACATATAGACTAAATGAGCCAACTCCCACGAACCCTTGAGCACCCTGAAGAGAGTTAAACCCTTCCGCTCTCTTTGGGGTCCAGATGACTCCAACCACATATTGATGTGTGATTCCTTCCATGACAAATGTGGACAAAGGTAGACAGGATTTTCTGTCTGCCATTGACATTACTGAAATTTGAAAATCAATGATAAAAAAAGCTCAGCGCACTGTCTTGTGGCGTCCAAATGACCCCACTTTTCATGTAAACAAGCTAAGGAGAGCGTAAGGGCTAGACCTGGTCCACTGGTCCACTGTTCCACGACCAGCACGGAAAAAGCACTGTTGTTCTTGCATCTGAGGTCTGACTATCAGACGGTTTTAGGTCAGAAAAATCGGATCGCTCAAAATGAACCAATATTGACTGTAAATCATATTTTCAGACACAAATTATGATAGGAATCAATCATTCTTAAAATGAATCGTTACACCCCCAAATAATCTTAATGTTTGAAGAATAACTTTTTCTGACGTGCTATCTGGAAGCAATAACGAACATGTTATTGAATTTGTTGAAGAATGCTATTTAAATGTTTTAAATGCTGATTTTGACTCCATTCTGAGTCACTTTCTTCTTCTCCTCTCCAGGCCTCAGATCGTGAAATCGTTTGGGTCATGCGCATCACCATCTTTGTGTTTGGAGCTCTCGCCACAGCCATGGCGTTGCTGACAGGATCCGTGTATGGACTGTGGTATCTGAGCTCTGACCTCGTCTACGTCATCATTTTCCCCCAACTTCTCAGTGTGTTGTTTGTCAAGGGGACCAACACATATGGGTCAGTGGCAGGCTACATCTTTGGCCTTTTGCTCCGTATCGGTGGAGGGGAGCCCTACCTAAGACTTCCTCCGTTCATCTACTACCCAGGCTGGGTAATGGAAGAGAAGGTCCACCACCTCACTGGAAACGTTGAGTATTTTGTCCTGCAAAGGTTCCCGTTTAAATCCGTGTCCATGGTGGCGTCTTTCTTGGCCAACGTTGCCTTCTCTTACCTTACGAAGTATCTGTTTGAAAGTGGCATTTTGTCACACAAATACGACTTCCTGGATGCCGTGGTGTCCAAGCACAGCAAGGAGATCATGGATAAGGCTACACTGGTGAGCAACCACGATAACATCCTTTTGTCCGAGATGGCTCCTGTCACACAAGCTATAGGCGCGTCAATTGCTGGGACTTTCACCAACACTGAGGCACTCAGTGACGACGAGGGCGCCTCGAGTCCAGAGTCTTTCCACAGCAAATGATGGACCTCAAAGGCACAAAGAGGACTCAAAACCAAGGAATGTGAAGGGGAAGGAGCGGTACAAGAGGCATCAGCATTCTTCTGGATTCTTGCTACTGCCACACTGGGAGCTGAATCCAAAAACAAACTTGGCTTTCAAGTGACTCCAGAAGTTGGTAAAATTGTGGTGACTGTGTGTCTGTTTTTTGTCATCTTCTCTTTTTGAGCTTCCTTCTTTGGTAACTAGACTTTCACTGAGCTCTGCAGTGCATATCATCATCTCATCTGAGAGCACCATGTCTCCCATTAAATTAATTTTCATTTCAATGCTGCTTCTCTAGCTTGGAGAAACCTTAAATGATCAGGTTGAGAGAGTTTATAGTCATGGGATCAGTGCAATATATTTAACCAAGGAACTGTGGCTGTATCAGCAAGCGCCGTTTGTGCAGTTAATGTTAATCCATGGATCTACTTTCAATACTAAACTGGCTAAAGACGCTAATCCTGGTAGCTTTAGCTTACTTTATGTTTAAATGTGCATAATAAGTCGTGCATAATACTATAGCAATGGTATTTAACCCTACTTTTGCAGAGTGGCCAGAATAGGCCTTTTCAGGAACCCCGAAAGGGATTCAGCGGTTCTGAAAATTGATGCTAATGTAAAAGAATATGTTTTATAGAGAAATTATACTGATTTCAAGCTGCGGAGGTTTTCAGGAAAACACTTGTCTTAACACTTTTATTTTTTCTTTTACAAACCCAAATATAATTAAATGTATAAAAGTTATATAAAATAAATCCTTAAAACTCTCAATACAGATTATAGCTTTAGCACATTTTCCAAAGGTCCACTACCAAACTTTTGACACATAAATATTGTCAGCAATGCTAAAACTGAACCACTGTCAGTTTTTAGTGCAGACTGCCTTCCTGTGATATGGCTGTGCAGCAAAAACGGAATCTGACAATTTGTATTCAACTTCCTGGTGGAATTGCATCAAAAGCTAAAACCCAATGTAAATAATAGCAAGTTTTCAAGATTTAAACGTAAACGCCTTTGCTAATTATTTTTGCTGCTAACTCTTAAAAAAAACTCCAAAACTTTGTGGCTAAAGTTTGGTCCTTTACCATCTGTTAGGAAGACTGCATCTCCCATTGTTGAGGTCCCAAGAAGAATATGTTGGTGAAGTGCCAAAATAAAACCCCACCACAATGTTTAGTTTAAACCCCTTGACACCTGTTGTTGCAAATATACACCAAACAAAAAACACCTTAATTTAGCATTTACTTCCAAGCAAAAACATCAATGAACATTTTTCTTCATAACTGGAAATAAATTCAAGTGTCAAAGAGGTAAAGGTGGAGGAGCCAAGACCCCTACAGTCTAATAGTTATCTGCCTTATGGGGCATTCACACCGAACGGCGGCGTGCACGTCAAATTCCACTCTTTTTTGACGCCTGTCAAATTTACTGGTCAACACCTTGATGCACCTGACACCTCTGCTGCAGAGCAACCACCGAAGAACTTCATTCGTTGTCCACATCAGTGGAAAACATGGATGATGTTGAGCGAGTAGCTAGGTTCTATATGTTTTGGAGAGCTGTACATAGGTGCAGAGAGGGAAAAATAAAAGGAAAACTGCAAGATCTTTTTATTTCTGTCTTGATGAAAATAAGAAAACATCATAAGCCCATTGAGCTACTGTATAGTGATCACGCACCAGTGCACAGCACCCCCATCGGCTTTCCGTCTGCCGGGCAGCCAACCTCTGGCGGACTAGCAAAGCAAGCTCCGCAAAGCAGAAACCAGCAGCTAGTGCTGCTGCGTATGCTAGCTCAGCGGGACCCTAGGAACAGGAGCTTGTTAAGCTGTTCACTGGGCAGCTGGCTAGCATAGGGCTAGTGACAGACCGGCGACCTGTCTAGGGTGTGTACCGTCTTCGCCCAACAGTAGTCGGGAATGTCTCCGGAAATCCCATGGGCCTCAGTGGGTTAAGAAAATGGATGGAAATGGACAAAAATCCTTAAATCGAGCCACCATATTGAATCTGTTTCTACCCCGATTGGTTAACGAGCTCACCACACCTTGCCACGCCCGAAGCCCAAATCGCGAGGGCGTTACGGTGTCCTTACATTAACTTAATATTGAACCTTGAATTCTGTCGCTTTTGGTGTGAATGCACCATTATAGTCAATATTTGGTCAAATCTCTTACAAAAGTTAAAATCGTTGATGTTCCATTTGATAAGACATTTATCCCACATGATAAATGCGTGAAGTTCGGAGTTTGGAAAAAGAAGCTATTTTAGACAAAGAAGTGTCATTTGGGTGGATGTTGAAAATCAGCAATGTTCAAAAAGTTTGAGTGTTAACCAAGGATAGAAAGGATCTTACCAAATGCAAGTTGTGTTTAAATGCTACGTCACTCACAAATCGGTGTTACAGCTTTACATTTCCCACTTCAACAGTGCTGAATATGTTTTGCAAATGACTTTATTTTGTAGAATGTTTACCTTTAGTCAGTCACAGAACACATACTTTACCCAGATACTCAGCCTGAATAATCTGAGCTGTTGTATTCCTTAAATCAATATTCTTTTAAAACAGGAGGTAACATGTCTTTAAAATAACTGCTTTACTATGATCAGGTGCAATTCATGAAAACAATTTTAAAAAATGCAGAGCTTCATTTCTGTGCTCCATGTTGTGGCAGCTGGTATAATGGTGCATAATTTCTTCCACTTCACACAATTTACTATTTTGAAAATAAAAATGTCAAATGCAGGAGAAAACCAAAACCAGGTTTACTCAGTTTTTCTGCAGAGCAGATAGATTTGTTATTTTCTTGCTTTTGGATTCATTCTTAGCAATCTAAAATAGAGAAAAACTTTTTTGGAGGCTTTTTTTTTGTTCATATCAAAGTTTCAAAGGTATCTTTGGTAATTGATTGAACATTTACAACAATATGCCAAACCTAACAGCAGGAAAATCCACACCTGGACTGTGGAATTTGATTTCTAAACAAGAATAACAAATATCGAAAAAAAAAAACATAAAAAAAAGTACAATATTAGTCAGTCCAATTTTACTGATGACTTAGTGTTTTATTTACATCACCTTTATGTAAGAGGTTCTGGAAAAAACATGTAGTTGTGCCTTTTGGTGATTTGTTTGCTCATCTGAAGACTGTATTGACTGTCCAGTCCCAACAGGTTCAAGGAAACAGGAAAATGATTGTTTCCCGCTGAGTGGTGTGAGCGTGTCCGGTTATTATTGATCCAACTGACGGCTGATTAGCTTTCTGGACATTTGATTAATGCTGCCTAGACATTTGAAACAAGGATTCACAAAAGTTTGATTTGAAATACACGAACACCCTAAAACTGTGTATCCTCTTGTGTTATTTGTCACATAGCTGTTTTCCTTTTTTAAGATTAATTTGCTGTGTGCCATTTAAAAAAACAAACAAAAAAAAAAACTGGCTTTTTTAGTTATTTTTTTCTCTTGAAGAACAAATCTATTATTTTTTCTTTTTGAAAAAGAGTCAGTGAATGACAGAATTTGAACTAAGTTACAATCAGCTGTTGGTGTAATTGTTTCTGTTTCCTTAACATTCTAGTTTTTTGGGGGGTATTGTGGATGAAAATGGTTAAACATGGTACAAAAAGAAAACAATACGTTTACTGGTTTTATGCAAAGCATTTCCATACACTGAGAAGGCAACAGCTCGGCTATTTATGGTTCACGTGTGGAAGTGTGGGAAAAATAAGCTTAAAAATAAAATAACTCATTCTCTGGTTCTGTATGTTCTAAACTTTTTTTGTAATTGCTCAGTTTTAATCAGACTTTTTGTATGTTTTGACTTTTATCATCTGTGACTACAAGAGGGAATTTCAATCAGTTTTTTTTAACAAAGTTTTTCCCCAATATTTAATAAAATCTTGCCATAAATTATTTTATTTTCTTTTGCATTTCAGAAAAAAGGCTGTTTTGGGGTACATATCATTAAATAATTAATTAAAACACTTCTTATTTTCATTTTAACTCTTTTTTTGTGGAAATATGTGTAAATGTATCATTGGTTGTGCGATGACCATGGCCACAGTATTCAAGCCTTTAAGTTGGAGAGTTACCGCTGTGATCTGTGTTTGAGACCACATCTGACAAAGTATGGCCTATCACAGGAATGACACTGACCGTGTGCAAACTTCAAAAAAAAAAAAAAAAAAAACTGGATGGCTGCTGGTCTGATGCCATTCGTGTCTGGGGATGTCACTGGACTCAAATGGAATTGTTTACTGTCGTCTCTGTCTGATGAGTGTGTAATCTAGCTGATCCAGAACTGTACACCACCAGAATAAACTTAGTGTCGACTGTTGGATTGACACGTTTATAGGTCTGTCAGAAAAACAACAATACTGTATTTTTGTGTGATAAATATACATGAAATCAAATCTACTTTTAAATGAAGCATTATAAATGATGTTTGTCTATTTGTTTACTCATGCAGTGTCTATAAGAGTATAATTGTAAACGTGAAATCAGTTGAATAAATATTGTCGATTTCACACAGCCTATATATATTTTTTCTTTTAGAAAATATTTTCAACAAATATTACTGCTGTGTTTATGATATTTTTTATTATTAGGAACTAGTATGAGATTTTGTGGTTTGGGCAAAACCATGTGGTCTTGATTAATATGAAACTGTTTTATCAGTCAGTATGCCTATAAAAAGGGAAGCATTTGCATTCATTTAAAGAAAATAATTGTTTTTAGGAGAGAAGAAAAGTCTTTAATAATTATATTTTTTTTTTTTTTTTTATAAAAATTAATCAGCATCGACAGTTAAGCTATTCCAAAAGCTGCAGGACTTGCTGTTCACCAAAATTCAACCTCTTTATGGTTAAATCCAGCTTTAATATTGTAAGTTACTTTGTAATTTGGGGGCCGTACGTCAACTTTCCATGTGTACATTAGAACTTTGCATTTGTTCACAAGGAATCAAT
>NC_050532.1:11522622-11526002 GCF_002922805.2 Oryzias melastigma | reverse complement strand
TTTTTTTTTTATAAAAATTAATCAGCATCGACAGTTAAGCTATTCCAAAAGCTGCAGGAATTGCTGTTCACCAAAATTCAACCTCTTTATGGTTAAATCCAGCTTTAATATTGTAAGTTACTTTGGAATTTGGGGGCATATGTCAACTTTCCATGTGTACATTAGAACTTTGCATTTGTTCACAAGGAATCAATATTTGTATCTGCATGAGTTTGCACTGTTTGTTGGAAATCAGAATCAGCAACAGAAAAGTTCTGCATTTGTAATTGATAAAATTCTTTAAACTAAAATGCTAAAAATGTTTAATTTTTAGGGTTTTAGGGTTTCTATTCATGGAAAAACAATGTGCATTTTCTTTGTTCAAAATGGATGATTTATAATTTAAATATTCATATGAACAACTCATTATTTTGAGGGAACATGATACACTTTCATATTTGAGCCTTTGGATCATTTATTACTTTCATATTCATCTGGGTCAGGCTCTGTGTGTGTGTTTGTGTTTATTCTTGGAGTTGTCACCTGCTTGAAAGCATCAATCAAAAGGGACACCTCTGAATCTTAGAGCTGTCAAAACTGTCACAAATGTCTTTCTTTCTTACACACACATGAGGGGCAAATCCCCCCACACACAGAAACACAACCAAATGACTCCTACAATCCAATTTTGGATCAAATAGTTAGAAAATTAGAATTATTTTTAATGGAATTAAATTTAATCTTCTACATCAAGAATCATAAGGTTGTGAAGTTGGTAACATGTAATGTTGAGAAAGCCAGGTTTATTTGTATTTCACAATTCTTACATGGTTCATTTGAGTCTATTACAACAGTAAAAAAAAAACACACTCACTAAATGTATATATTGTCAGCAGACAACATTATGATTAACTATAAATTAAAAAATGAATCATGATTTTTGAAATTGTTGAAGTGAAAGCTGGTAAAACATAGTTGGGAAAACTTTCAGATTTTGTTTCATAAACCTGAAATGCTGCATCACTGTGTTTAAAGTTCCACTCCAACAATATTTTATTCTATTATAAAATCATTCCCAGTGTTTGTTTTTTTTATTATGACTATGCAGTTTTTAGCCAAAATTAAAAAGCCAGTGACATTTTTAAAGACATATTTTCTGCAGAGCAACAGGAGCTTATTAGAAATGTGTCTGTTGTTTATGGGCGGGACTGCTGAAGCAGAAGTAACCCTTCATTGATATCCCAGCATCCCTTTGTTTACACTCTCTTCTGCTATAGGTTATAACTCCTCATAACCACAACCTAATATTACTACAACAAAACAAAAAAAAAGCAAGCAATTTTGGAGCTATCCAGCCATACAGTTTCAATCTCAAATGAGGAAAATTAAGTACATGGATCTATTTGTTTCCAAGTTTATGATAGGAAAACTCTGTAACAAACCTGAGATTTTTCAAATGTGGGTTTTCATCTGCTTCTGATCATCACGATTTGAATGAAGAACTCAGAAACACAGTTTTAATTTTAAACAATTATATATATATACAGTATATATATATGTCCTCCATCATGAAAAGAATACTACGAGAATATATTAAAAAATACAGAAAACACACATTTCATTGGAGTTGGTCTTTAAAGTTTGATCCAAGCACTATCAGAGGGTCGGGTCTTTGAGCCTCTCAAAGTCCAACCGAGTTTATATGGAATCAAAACACAAGATATACATTGGTGCAAAGCCACATAGACAGAGCTTTTAAATTCAGTTCTCTGAGCAACATGATCGTACTTCCTAGTATCAGCCAGGACCTGAGCAGCAGTAAAAATAACTAGCTGCTAAAAAATCAAACAAACCCCAGGATGTATCCTTGGAGAACCCCATTTGCTAAGACCATTTAATCTGAGTCATAGTGACCAATTTCAATAAAGTACTCTGTTTCCAAAATAGGATCTAAACAAAAAGTGCTTAGTTCTCAGGTCACAAGATTATTGTATTTTCAGAGCATAAATCGCACTGGAGTATAAGTCGCAAGAGCAAAAAATGTCTGATGAAGACGAAGAAAACCATATTAATGTCGCTCTGGAGTATAATTTGCACTTTTAGGAGAAAAATGTGAAATTTCAGAACAAATCCGCCAAGCCCAGTGTAGCTAAAAAAATAAATTAATAAAGAAATACAAGAATACTAATCTTTTGATCTGTATACAGAAAACATCAAAGTTTAATCAGACTCTTGAAATATATGAAGCTATTGATGTCTTTAAAAAATACACTAATAAGTCACTCCTGAGTATAAGTTGCACACCTGGCTAAAAAAAAAAAAAAAAAATGCAACTTATACTCCGGAAAATACGGGAACTGTATTAAAAGCTGAGTGTGTCCCTGCATGTGTTCTTTCATAGTCTGACACCATCCCAAATTAAGGTTTGGAACAATCCCTCAACATTAAATTGTGTTAATAAAGTTTTTTCCTGCAGACGTGATGGCGGTCACAGAGTCAGTCATGCAGATGTCAAAAGCTGTTTTCTGCTGTCTACCTCACTGTTTAACTCTGTTGCATTAAAAGTCCTTTTGAGATCAGACTCAAGAGGATAAGTTATTGATTTACTTGTCAGCATACTTTTACCCACATGATTATGGGTTTCCGCATCATAATAATGTAGAAGGAAATAAAAAGATGTGCTAAATTACTGCATTTTAACAAATGAAATGGTTGTGTTTATGTTAGCCTATTGCCTCAACCTAATCATCTAATAACATACAAACCCCACTGTTTCTCCTGTGTTTACCAACACCATCCTCTGCTTGAACCTTCAGCTAATCAAGGAAAGATCGTTCGCTTCATCATACATGTGTATTTCCAATCCTACAAGGAAGCTGGAGGCAAGCTGTTCAAACCTCATCCTCACTGAAGCTTCCTCTACTTAACACAGCAGAGAATTCCCTGAACGTCATCAGTATTTTGTGCCTAACACTCACACACACGAGCAGAGACAACCACAACTCACACAAACAAGCACCACACTGTCAGCCCTGCAGCCCAACTCATGACTTATTCTCTCTAAAAGCACGTTGACTTTGGAAGGAAGTGTTGATCAATCCGAACAAACTGTTCTCTTGTAAATCATTAAATCCTAAACATAACTTGAAATTAATTAACTTTAGACTCAGACTGGATGAGTTCCAGCATCTTCATCTTCCTCAGAGTTGTTAAATTGGATGCTGTGAAAAACTTTAGTCTTGTGTTTGTTCTCTTTAGTTGTGGCATTTTTAAAATATTCAATTTTTTGACAATTTAGTCGCAAATTTCCTGGATCTTTCTTTTATTTTTAGGCAGTTTAATTTGAAAGAGCCAGACTTTGTCTTAACTTACTAAAAACTACCACAAAAGTGAGTCTGTAT
>NC_050532.1:11520266-11522517 GCF_002922805.2 Oryzias melastigma | reverse complement strand
ACAGAAAGGTCCCAGCCGGGAGTCGAACCGGGGCCTTCTCGCTGTGAGGCGAGAGCGCTAACCACTTGCGCCACCGTGCAGCCCTCATATAAACATGTTTTCTTAAATTAAGATTATTTAGTTATAGAAAAATGTTCTTGATAATATCATTTTTCTTGGAAGACAGGAAATAAGACTATTTATTGTCTTATTGTATTTATTTTTACAGTCTTAAGATTCAGTTTTGCAGTGATGGTTGCTGAATGCATTATTTAGGGAAACCTTTTGGCAGGAATTCAACATCAAGGACAGGAGTGAACCGAAGATGCCAGGAAGAAAATGCTGAGCAAGGAGATGTAAAAAATGAGTGTAGGCCAATTTATAAATTGCATGTCACAATATTTGCATGCAGAGAAATAGTCTCTATATAGGAAAGCTTTTTTGAGCTAAGATCCTTCTAAAACACAGCTTACTTAGTAAATATTAAGTAAGATAGTGAAGGATGTAAACCACTCTGTCATTTTCATAATGCAGACAGCAAGAATAGATATTTCACAATCACAAGCTGACACGGGCTTCATCAGTGCAAGCTGCACCATTATGCATTCATAAAGATAAGTTTCCATATATCTGTACATTAATCAGCAGTTTACTATCTGGTCAGCATAACTGATTTTGGCTGGTGCAGGTGGAAAACTGGGCTGATAGTCAATTCAGATTTGGATACAGAGAAAGAGGAGGTAATTATCCTAAAAGAAACACAGCTTTGAGCTTGAGCCAGGAGAAAGGAGCTTCTAAAAAAATACAGCTTGGAATAAAAAAAAAAAAGAAGAAGTAAAGGATTGTAGATTTAATCCTTTCAATGCAACAAGTGCCAGGTTTATGGTCCTCTTTTTTGATCAGAGGCATTGTGGGAAATACCATGGACCCTTTTTAACAACAGAATTAGGCATATTTGGATTAAATGTATTCATGAAATATGTGAAGCAACAAATCATTGAAGCGAGAAAGAGAATGAGTAAACCAGTTTTGCAAGAAAAGGTGATCAAAGCTTAGATAAAAACATTGAATTCAATAGTAAGATATAAAAGACACTTGAAAGAGGTGAATGATGTAATTTTTAGCCATATATCTTGTATCCATTTAGTGCTTTCCCAATAAGGCTTGGGGGGAGAGAGGCCAGTCGCCGTCATTACTCACATTAAACTAAGTGCTGCACTTCACAGAAATGGGGGAAGGGAGAGAATGAATGGGAAGGGCAGGCATTTACTGTGGCACCCTTAGCTCATATGAGGAATGGGCAGAATTTGGTGTTTCCACCCACCAGCCTCGTGCGCCAGTGTCTGTTCTTCCCAATGTCAGAGCAAATCTTTTTGAAACTTGATCTTTTGCAGTAAAACACTTTATTGTATATTGTTGCAAGATAGGTTGCATTGCTGCAATAATAATAATTAAAGCCACGAGCGGCGTTGGATGGCCCGCAGTCGCTACCCGCCCTCACCCTCGCCGCTACTCGCCCTCACCCTCCCAGCAGACTCCTTCATATTATGTTCAGCTCTCCCAAGATTTTCTGGCCTTCTTCCCCTCCTTCCTTGTCTGAAATGACTACAGTGTTCTTCCTCTTGTCCAGGAGAAAGGAGGAGGAATAGCTCACAGCGGAGATACAAGAAGCACCTCCTTCAGGTGCAAAAGTCTCATACAAGCGTCTTGAGTTGTCTTGAGTTTTTGTAATGAATCGGAAATGTCACGCAACTGAAAAAAAAAAATCAGCGAATATGTGAAACCATGAACAATGAGATGCAGATAAGCGGGGGAGCACTGCATCCCTGCGAGAGTCACCAAGAAGACCAGGTACTCTTCACTGCTGTTTGAACCGTGGGCTGAAACCACAGTCAGAGACCTACTCCCCACCTGAAGGTGGGGGACATTAGTCTCTTTTTACTCAAAACCTTAGTGACTGAGCTGGGGACTCACAAGGAAGTCCACACCGACCTTCCACCTCTCACCACGTGCAACTCCAGAAAGGTAGAGTCTAACCCCTCTTACGGAACCGAGATTCAGAGCCCAGACTGTGCGTGGAGGTGAGCTCAGCTATAACTACCTGGTATCTCTCAACCTCTTGCACAAACTCAGGCCTCTGTTCTCCCAGAGAGGCGACACTGCATGTCTCAAAAGTCAAGTTCTATTACTGAGGATTGGACCACCGAGGCACCCGCCTTCTACAGACATCCAAACCTCATAGCCCCGGCCTTTTTTGAGCTCTCCCACAGGT
>NC_050532.1:11486758-11516998 GCF_002922805.2 Oryzias melastigma | reverse complement strand
AGTGAGGTCTGACATTTCCAGCTGATGCTGCTTGTCCATCTGTTGTTTTTGCTGGTCAAGCTTTTCCCTCTTTTCATCCATTCCTTGCAAAATCTCAGAGTTTTGTCTTTCCGACTCCATATCTCCTTTGCGCTGGTTTTCTTGTCTTTAGATGACCTGGTACGCGTTGGGACTTGTGACTTGGCAATTGACTGCAAGAATCAGTGGATCAGGGTTTTTTACCATATTGTTGACGGGAGATGATGACCTATAGTGATACGAAGTGAGTCAGAACGTGTTAATATGATATAATATAATATAATATAAGTTATGCCATGACAAAACTTCATGATGTCATATTATGTATGACAACATGCTTTCATGTATGATATCATAACATAATGATGATGTCACAACATGACATCATAGAATGACACCCCTTCCCCTTCCCCCACTGCTCTGGGGGGAGACAGGTTTACTTCTTGTCTAAACAAAATAAAATGAATATTCCCTTAGAATATCTGATAACTGGCAGTACATAATTGTTTATGGCTTGGATCTTGTTCTTGCCCTCTCAGGACTTGTCATCATACTTATCCATCTTTCTTCCATACCTTTTTTGTCTGTCCGTTTCTCTTCCACCCTTTCACCTATTCAGGTATCAAAAATATTCAGTTCTTTTAGGAGATTGGTGCTTGAAAATTTGAACTTCATAACTCTTTAACCAACTACCACTTTCCCATTGTGTCCCTCATAGAAAAACAATTTACATCAAAATGTAGGTATTCTTCTTGGCTCTCAGGAAATACAACTTAGAAAACCTTAACAAGGTAGTTTTTTTTTTTTTTTTTACAGCAACTCCAAATATCAGCAAAAGGTGATGACTCCTCTCATTGACCCCAACACATTTTTGGCAGAAAATATTTTTAAAAGATGTTTGTTTTTTACTTGTGATTATTGATGTATACATGGACATAAAAACATGGAACGCATTAGTTTTAGTCCATCATCTCTGGATTCTGACGGTGTTTTTACTTTTACTCTGAGTAAAACGGTTGAAAAGATACAAGCTTTGTATTTCAAGGGGAAAGAAAGATGCAGCCGCACGGCTCCCTCTGTGTACTCGTTGCCATGACGACCCCGGAACACTCCCTCTCACACACACAGTCATCTGCAGGCATCCAAAAGCAGTCCACAGGTCTTTTAAATCTGCTTTTTTATTTTTTTTTTTTGGCAAATTTGTGCTCTAAATGCATTACAAATCTACCAAATTACTCACCTCTGACCTGACTTCAGTTTGTGTGAGTTAATTTAAGTAAAATTTATATATATATATTCTATTCAATTTAATTTAATTATTTCTCAGGGACAGTGCACATTAAAAGCATTATATGCAATGACCCAGAATTAGCCCAGCGGCTATTTTTCATGTATTGTCCCTGGACAGATGTGAAAATTGTCCAACTAAAAAGCTAAAAACAATCAATAAAAATGTTTAAAATATGAATGTCAATAAAAAGGATATACAATAAAAATACAACCATTAGACAAAATACACTTAAAATACGTTTTGTTAAAAAAAGTTATACATTACAAAACATTAAAACAATTAAAGCCACAAGCGGCGTTGGATGGCCCGCAGTTGCTACCCGCCCTCAACCTCGCCGCTAACCGCCCTCACCATCGCTGCTACCCGCCCTCTCCCTCGCAGCGCGCCCTCTCCCTCGCAGTCGCCCTCTTCCTCGCCGCCCGCTCATACGCACCAACGCCGCGCTCGCTGCCCGCCCCTACACACCATCGCCGCCCTTGACGCCGACCTTTGACTTGAACTCACTTGCTTAGCACTCACGATGGACCCCTAAGTCCCTCCCTTCTCTTTCTGTATAGCTGATCTGAGATGAATGTGAGAAATTGCTTAAAAAAGCACTTTTTTCAAAAAGGGCGGCTTTTCTGTTGGTTTTATCCCCATAGCAACTGTTTTATGTTTTATTCGCCTGAGGTCACCGAACAGATTGATGTTAGTGTCGTGACAATCGGCAGAAGTAAATTTTGGATTTCCTTAGCAACGGAGGTTGTTTGCTAACCACGCCCACATTCCTACTATGTTCATATTCAATGTTATAATACCTGTTACGGCTGAGCCTGGGATCAACATATTAAAGTCTTAAAGCAATGCATTGAAATATCAGCGTGTATTAACACTACGCCACTTTTGCGAGCTCGCCACGTGCATGCCATTCAAAATCTATAGCTTGTAATACTATATATTTTATGCCAATGGCTTCCCAATGATGCAAAAAGCGTTTGGAAAAATATCCCTAAAAGTTATATTTGTTTGAAGCTGGTGCTAAAAGTCGTTTTTTTGGACAAATCAAGATGGCGGCCCTTCACAAGGTCAAACGTCAACGAAACTTTAGGGGTCGTTGAAGACTAACCCCAGCGGCATGTGGGTCAAGTTTCGTAAGAATTAGACTATCAAAAGGTATGTTTCATCTTTTTGAAATTCACAAAATGTCAGATTTCGAAACAAAATGGCTGCCAAGTTGTAGGTCATGGAGCCATCCCATAATAATGTAAAATTTAGCCATGGATATATCCAGTAAACCTATGTTGGTTTCGTTTGCCAATTGCGAACTAAATTTTTGATTTTCCTGAGTCAGCAGTTTTTTTTGCGACGGTTTTTTGCGTACCAGGGCCGCATTTTAAGCATTGTGGTTTTGAAAGTTATATTGTTTTTTTCAGCTTGAGCCTCCGCAAATACCCTTTTTACGCAAATCGAATAAAATATGTGCGAGTTAGCTAAAACCGTGGCGGTTGCGACCTTGCCACGCGCACGCCATTCAAATTCTACAACTTCTAATTGCAACATTTTTCTCACAGTACGTTCCCATTTATGGCCGGTGATGTTACTTAACAATTGATTAAAAAAAACCCTAGGAGGTATTTCTATTTGTAGCTTGCCGTAAAAGTGCTTTTTTCTAAATTTCAAGATGGCGGCATCTTACCAAGGTCAAAGGTCAAAGAAACTTCTAGGGTCGTTGCAGACTTAAGCTATGGACGTGATTCTGAAATTTCGTGAAAATCGGGCAAACAAAAGTGCCGTTTTCCCACATTGTTGAAAAACGTGAAAATCGCCATTTCTCCGACTTCGCCACAAGATGGCCGCCAAGCTGTAGGTCGTGTGGCCATCCCATAATAATTTAAAATGTTCCAGGGCTTATCCCCAACACGTATCATTGGCTTTCGTTTGCGTATTTTGAACTATTTTTTTTGGCCCCATAAGCGATTTTCGGCCCATTCATTTTTTTGACGAGAACGCTCGCCGTGATGTCATCGTTTTGCGGGGGGGTTTTCGTTGACTTTAAAAAATTTAAGCGAACTGGTTCCGTAAGAAAGCGGAAGAATAATGATAAAATTTTGAGGTACTTTTCGTTCATATGGTGGGGGTGAAATTTTGGCTCAAAGTGGCAGAAAGAAAGAAGAAGAATAAAACAAAGCAGAAACTATATAGAAGTTTTTGCGGTGAGGGCTGGGTACAGATTACAATTGTATTTCTAAGTATTTATTTTCACAAATTGCGGTGAATCAGGAGCAGATGAAAATAATGCATTTGGAAAAAGCTTAAAGTATTTAAGTTCTTATCATTAAGCCTGAATTTTGGGTTTTACTACACCACCAGTTCCTGACATCGCATTCAAAAATGTTTTTATGTTTTAGGGCTCATCTTGCAAAGTGTGTCAACAAGAAAGTTAGTAACGTTGTCGTTTGTGTATAAATGAGTAAAAAGGAAGGAACAAATAAGATTTTAGTTTATCGATATGTTCTATTATTGCTTAGTGTAATCTCAAATGTCAGAGTTGAATTGTTGATCCAAACATTTATTATTGAAATGTTATTTCTTGTGACATAAATAACAACAAAAGCAGGATTAAAATAGAGGAAGCAGATGGTAATCACTGTCAGTCCTGATCTGACATTTATTGAAATTCTTTTATGTACTTATTTGTGTGGCTTAAAGTAATTATTGGAGATTTGGCAGTTTTGCACTCAAAGGTTAGTCCTCTAAATATGTAAAAGGTTATGAATTAATTAAAGAATATTTGTCAGCTTGAGTTTAACTGAGAGCAAAAGCATCACTTGGTCTCAAGTTCACAAATCTGGATTAGATGAATATTATTTATTTCTGACCAAGTTTTCATTTTGTATTTTTGTTGTGGTTGTTTGTTTTTTCAACTCTGTAAATCACTGTGTCTTTACAGATTATAGTTGATAGTTCTAGACTCCCCAGTTCCAAAAAAACGTTGAGATTGCTTCAGCAAGCTTTGCTGTTATACCATTTGTCACAATCTGCCACTGTGTCATTATTCTAGTTGATAATAGCCATTACACATCTGCTTCAGGCAGGTCGTCATCCGACTAAAATGAAATTAGGCATGTGAGCTGGATGTACTCTCCACAATACCTCAAGACAGGTACAATTTTAGGAAGGATAACAAGGAACCCTGGGAAATATCATCTCTATAATGCAATACATTTAACTTACAGTATAGTTTATTTAATTATTCTGTTATTTTTTTACATATAGAGAGGAGAAAGCAGTCAGTCTAGGCACCAAAACCTTTTAGAACTGTAAATGTTTTTTAAAATATTTTGTTATTTCTGTTTTTAAAAAGTTATTGTTGTGTTATGTGTGCTATTTTTTTTCTTTAATTACTTTGTGTTTGCCTAAAGTCTTTACAACCATTCTTTTTGTCTTAAGTGTTACTCAATTTACCTTCATCTTCTAAATGATCCTTTACCTCATCATTGTCAGCAAAAATAGGGCATAAAGTCTGAAAGGACAAAAGAGACAATTCTTCAGATTTACTCTAATTATTTATTTATTTATTTTGCGTAGAGATTTTTTAATAGATAGATTACATTAAAAATAATGGCTATAGTAAAGCACGGTAGAGGTTCTATCATGATTAGTGGATTTTTTTTTTTGTCAAAGCACAAAATGAAATCTTAACAAAACCATAGAGAAAAGGACTCAGTCTACATTTTTTCAGATAAATTTAGTATTTTTATGATTATGATGCATGATTACTTTAATAACCTATTCCACTAATACTGTAGACCGGGTTCAAAGGATCTCTGACGTCACTCATTGTATTGTGCTAAAATGGGACAGGCACTTCGACTTTAGTTTACTTTACCCAATTCAACAGTTCTCTGAAAACAGCAATTATGCAGGACAAAGAAATCTTCAATCATCTGTAAATTAGATATCAATATATTGTTTGCAAAGTGCTTACTTACAGTGTCAGCCAGCAGACGACTGACTAATGCACGCTGTTTTCAGGAAATAACCTTTTGATTCAACTTTTGATTGATATAACTACAACTGTGAGTATAAGCAGACATTTGAAAGCTACATGCATATTACTTTAATGTAGTTTGTGGCTAAAACTTCACAGAAATTAGCTATCATTAGATTTATTGAGAAATTTGCATTTGAAATGTTTATACATAAAAACAGCTTTTTTTTGTTAGCTGGGGTTCTAAAGAAAACATCAATATGTATGCAAGCATAATTATTTAGAAAGCAATTTATGCAAGCAAAATGATTCACCTTTATTCTTTTGGTATCTCTAGTGATGAACACTCAATTGAGCCCTGTGTCCAACATCAAACCAGTAAAAACAATCAGCTCAGTTTCTTTTTGATTGCTTGTATGATTTGTCTTTTTGATGTTTTTTTTTTGTCAGTCATGTCATTTTTTAAGTCAAATGTTCTCTGCTTTTGAAAACTGCATCATTCATAAGTCTGCAACAACAGATGGAGTTTCCACTGCTTGTTAGGTGCTAGTATGTGCCAGATTTAACAAAGAACATGACTGGCACTTTCCTTCTGCACATGACATATTGATACACAGTGTGCATCTATGTCCTTTCACAATAAAATATGAGCTTTTTATTCTCAACTCCTTTTCTTGCTCTGTTACATCTGAATTTTCTGTATTTTAGCAGTATTTTTTTAAGTATTTTGTAAATATTTACCAACAATTATTAGAAAAACGTGCATATTTTTGAGTTTTGCAGAAGAGGCTCAACCATCTGACAGATTGCACAGCTTTCCTTATTATTGCTGGACCAGCTCATTGCAGCAGCAGCAGCGGCTGTCCGTGTAAACTGCAGTGAGTAATGAAAATGGTGCTCGTCTACTCTGGGTTCTCTCATCGATCTGAGCTGGAGTAAGTAGCTTGGCTCCAATTAGGCCTTAATAGGCCCAGAAGGAGAGGAGGGGATGAATAGTATGTGTGCATGCCACAAATGTGAAATTGAATTTAGTCATAAACTAGGAGTATTTAACATTTTTTCCTAAGAATTCTCAAGAAAATGTGTATCTTTTTAATGTCCATGTATTCCTATTTTGCATTCAGTCTTGAAAAATTTGTTGTTTAGTCTCAAATATGGTCACAGTTAAAAACGAAAAAAAAGGAAACTTTTGCTGTAAGGGTTTTTGCTAATTTGGAAGCAGCTACAAAGAACACGCTTTTCCTTCCTGCTAAATAGCTGACAGGAGCTGACTCTTGTCACTGCAGTGCAAACGTAATCAGCTGAACTCACACAACCTTCCCCACAGTTAGACAGAGGGGAGGGGGGCGCAGTGATTTAGTTAATGCTTGGACCCACAATGAATAAAGAGGCGGGTAGAAGTCTGTAGTAAAAAAAATGCACAATAGGGAGCCGGAAATAGGGTTGTGCACGTTTGTGTTTGGGGATGTGTGTATTTATGTGTCCCACCTGGAAAACAGCTCCTCTTCTTGCTTCACTGCTGCTGCACATCTGGCTTCCTCAGGTTGAGCAGTTTCTCAACGACTTGAGATGCTTGAATAATGCCAAAAAAAAAACAAGAGGGGAAAAACATCCAGGGCTGAGATGAAAAGATGAAAGCTGGCAAGTGAAATGATGCTCATGCATTAATGCCAAGAAAAAAATCAAAGCTAATTTTCTATCTCAAACTAAAAAATGTCTATCTTTATTTAATAGCAGGTTCATTTGGCACAAGCATAAATTATTCAACTTCCATTCTGTTAGGATTGATGAAAAGCTCCTGACTAGAAAAAAAAAGAGTCCCATCGAATTTTTTTTTTATATCCTCCAAAAACTACAATTTCCAGAGCCCCACCTCTTCACAAGTGATATCATTAAAAAGCCCAAAATTGTTCTCGGTTTATACCAAAAGAAGGTTGGAAGATTTTCAGGTTTATAAATGTCTTCCACAAAGGACACATTTGCATTGCTGGTCAGGAGGGTAGAGCTAATTCTCTCTGTTAGACAATACAACTCAAAAGGAAAATTTAAAAACCAAGAGGTTGTGATATTTTAGGAGAAATGTAAATTATGTCTTTTTGTTGTAAATCAATACATTTTGTGTTAAAATAGAATAGTTGAATTCTTTGAAAGTAGGTCTAAATAAACAGTTTCTTTATAGTGACGAAGAAAAATGTACGATTAGCACATTTAAACCCGACCCCAGACTAACTCCAAAAACTACTGCTTTTTTCACATCCAATATGAAAATGCCTAATTTAACAAGCAGACATTTTCTAATGTCTTTCAGATGCAATTGTATAAGTTTAAAGCATTAATTAAAGGGCCTATACTATGCTTTTCTTATGAATTTCAGATATTTATCACCGTTGGCATATTAAGGAACTAGTTACTTATGAAATAAGAGATATTTTTGTGAGTTTTTTTCCATACCCGGATAGGACGCCTCGATCCCTGAAGCACTGCCTTTCGCTGCTTGCAGGTGCCGCCCATTTCATGACGTCATGCTAGAACCAGAATCGGCAACGTGTCTGCGTTTCTCCAACAAAAATAAACAAATCCTAACTTTTGCAAAGGTGGAGGTGCATACTGTATATCTACCTTTAGAAGTCCCAGCCATGGTTGCACTGGTTGTAGTGATGGCCTGTGCTAGCGGTTGAGCTAGCTGAGCGGCAAAGCTAGAGACTGAGCACCGCTAGCTGAGCGGCAAAGCTAGAGACCGAGCACCGCTAGCTGAGCAGCAAAGCTAGAGACTGAGCACCGCTATTTGAGCGGCAAAGCTAGAGACCGAGCACCGCTAGCTGAGCGGCAAACCTAGAGACCGAGCACTGCTAGCTGAGCGGCAAAGCTAGAGACTGCGCACTGCTAGCTGAGCGGCAAAGCTAGAGACTGAGCACTGCTAGCTGAGCAGCAAAGCTAGAGACTGCGCACTGCTAGCTGAGCGGCAAAGCTAGAGACTGAGCACCGCTAGCTGAGTGGCAAAGCTAGAGACCGAGCACTGCTAGCTGAGCGGCAAAGCTAGAGACTAAACACCTCTAGTTGATCATGAAATTGAGTGTTTGTGTTAGCCTGGGGGGGTGGTTCTGGCAGCGCAGACTCTTCCTGGAAGGGGGTATTCTCACTTTGTGACATCAGCTTGTTATCGTAATTTGGGAGGGGCTGGTGCTCAGAGCACAAGTTTTTAGAGGAATTTTCAGAAATGAGTGGATGGCTCAAAATACCGCTTTGAGGTTGTTAATAATGAGGAATAAACATTATAATACATTTAAAAGCTCAAAAAGTGGATTTTGCATGGCATAGGCCCTTTAAAAACAAATTTATATCAAAATATACAGTCTATTAAACAGCTGCTTTTGTTTGCCTTGCTGCCTGCAATAAACGTTGAACTCAACATAACAAAAAGTGATGACATCGTGTTTCTTATGGGGTTTTTATTGCCTCACAACTGCAACAACTCACACTGTTGGTCCATCTATAAATAATTTTTTGTTTTCCTGCTTTGCCATGTGATTTGGTGCACAGTTTAAGGTGTAGTAAATCATCTATAAAATATATACAATTTTTTTTATTGATTAACAACATTTTTAAAACTGTTCGAACTGACTCAGGTTTCCTCTCGGATTCCAGCAATGTGTTTGTGTTCCGGGTGTGTGTGTCATCCTGGTTCATGTGCACCTGTTGCTGCAAGCAGGATGTATCTCTGATTGGAAGTGATAGCAGCTGCTGGCTAACAGGCTGACAGGACAGGAACATTTATCTGGTTAACGGAGCCCTGACAGAGCCCCCACCCCACCCCCAAAGCCCAGACAGCTCTCCGTAATGCTTTACGGGGCTGTCATTTAAAGATGACGTATCACACAGACAGAGCTTGCCAAAAAAAATCTGCTATTACACACACAGTACAACAAACACACACACCCAATCAGGAGAGAGGAAGCAACTCAAACAAGGAGACAGATGCTGTGTGAGCACAATCCCGCGGTGCTGGTTATTTATTTGATTATTTCACCAGTTTTACATCTCTTGTGAATCACTTGAGAGGTTGTTCCCGGCTCTCTGTGTTAGTGTGTGTTCGATTCTTTAAATTTGCATAATTGTCAAACCAGAATCGTGACAACCGTAACCGAAGCTTGACAGAAAAAAATATGAGTCTGAGTCAAAAAAATTGCCCCGGCAGAAATTATAATTTGAAGAGATACATTACTTATTTACTAATCAGTTAATTATAGATTATTTGACAAGAGGAAGCAAGTCTATTGCCACACAACCTAATTATGGTGCTAAGCAGAGACATAAGGCCCAGTTTCAAATGATTGCAATAGGGTAGTGCACGGTCATTTTGTACACATAAAATAGAAAATCTCATCTAAAACACTAAATCTAATAAAAAAGATTTCCAAAACATGAGGATTTGATGTAAAAAACACAAATTAAGGGAGTTAACAGAACTGAGGGGAAACATTGTTTATTTTGAAACCTTGGAAAAAACTGTTGCTAAGGATGACAACATAACATGATTCTGCAAATTTCAGCTTTATCTTGATTGTGTGTCTGAACAATACACACTCACAAGAAGTAAAATCAATAAGGCACAAAAAAAAGTTTTGCAAACCCAACAATACAAACATCTCTACCTTGTGCAGATCAGATGATTAAGAAGCACCTTGTTTTCACATGCATACATTGTCAGAAATAGGCTGGGTGACATTTTTGTATTAGAATGATCAAATGATTAGCCACGGTGCAGAGATAGAGTGGGCTTCAGTGAAGGTAGGAAAGTGATCTACAAGTATGCACCATTTACCATATTTTTTCAACTAAACATCCTTTTTAGCATAGACACTGATAGAAAGTTTGTTCACTGACTTTGACCATCATTAAAAGTGCATTTATATTTGTTTTTTTGCCAGGGAATTTTACCGGAACGGTTCTTGAAACAAGTCGCCTGATCTATAAAATATAAATATAGGGGTCCAAACGCACATTAAGGAGTCACATTAGGCAACTGAAATCAAACAAAATACCAAACAATACTTCAAACACTACTAATAAATGCATTAAGAGCAAGGAAGATCTAAAAAAGACAACAATTTTAGGTCAAAAAGCACAGATAGGACAAACGTAATTTTGTTTGCAAACCTATTCATAGACGTTTAATGTTCATATATAACTACTGCAATAATGTTTTTGAAGCTTGTAAGAAATAAAAACTGAATTTACCTTTCTATGCTTCTACAACTTCATTTATATTTCTCCTCACTTCTACAAATGGACATACTTCTGTCTTTTGACTTCCTTCTGTATTATTGTCTCCAGTTTTTGAAGAGAAAAGTCTCTAATTTTGAACTTTAACGATAAAAAGTATAAATGTTTCTTAAAGGAAAGGTGAATATTTTAGTTTAACTAACAGGGTTGGTCACACTAACTTGTGCATCATCAAGCAGCTAAGACACAAAAAGTATTTTGTGTTCTCAGTTTATTTTGTTAGGCTCCACCAAGACTGCAGGATTTATTGTGTGCACTTAAACTTTCACATTTACCTTTGGGACTTTTAGTTCTGGCATTAAGTTGTCAGCTGCAATAAAAATATGAAATCTCCTGAAATCAATATTCTACATTTAGGTGGAGCAACTCTCTTAAGAGTCATTACAAACTGGATTAAAGCAGTCTGTAAATTTTTTTTTGTTTTATTGTTTTCTAGGGACGTCATCTATTTTGAGGTACATGCACCCGCATGATACTACCACCCCCATGCTTAACAGCGAATAGGATTTTCAGGGATTACAGTTTTTGTTCTTTGTACCTACAATCATACTTAAATTGGAGTAGCATTATTGATTTCCTTCTTACTTTTCTCCTAGGATTCATTTTGCTGCATTTTAGAGTGTTCACCCATTTACTTATCCTTAAATAAACAAGTGTTTGCTTGAATATAGATATTAATGTCTCACTCTTAGATTTAAAAATAAAGCTTAGCATAAAGAAGAATTAAAACTGACTCTCAAATGCTTTGTATTTTCAGTCGCGTCCATATCTCTATCTCTTCTGTATACAGGAAGCATCAAGAGATTATTCGATTACCAACTCTGAACGGAAAAGATAATTTGATTTATCATGAGATAACGTATTTTCCAATTTATTGACCCCTTTGTTTGGATGAGGACACCCTTTGCCAAAGCAGAGGAACTGAGATTTATTTTAATCAGAAACAGGGAAACCTTTAAGGCGAAGTTTGAATATTAATATACGTTTTTCTTAATGAATATACAATTTGTGAGTGTTTGTGATTAATTTTATAGAGTGAAGATTTCCACCGGATTTCTTAATACTTACAGTACGTGTTGTTTCTACTCAAAGGCCATGATGATTGTTGAGTAATTATGAAAGCAGTCTTTAGCTGCATGTTTCTGTCTGATGTTTTTAGTCGGTTAAGTGCATCATCTTTGTGACTGAAGAAGCAGGTTTTGGTTAGGGGGCAGTAAAAGGAAGAAGTGAGTTTAATGGATAAAACCCTGAAGACTAAGATAAAGCCAGAAAAACAAGTTGCAATCTTTTTCTTTTTTTTTCAGGAAAAAGCTACTTTGAAAGGATTGTTTGCTCTAGATTTCTCTGTTAGTAAGGCTGGTTTATTTACCCTATGCAACGTCACAGTGCTCTATAAATCCCTTTAAAATGTAGATAAACATAAATAAGGTTTATCAGTTATTTTAAATTTTTTTAGTGATTGATTTTTGACCCAAACACATAAATTGTATTCAAAAGCTGTTTCTCTTTTGTGTAAATTTTGCATAGTATCAATAAATTAAAGGGGCATAAACTGGCTATTTGAATATAAGTTAGCTATTTAAATTGTCACATTAGCCTAAGATGATTTAGTTAGTCTATTTAAATTAGGTCACTCACTGTAACAACCTGTTAATGTTGGTTTAGTTTCAGTTTATGCCCTTTCTTGTTGGGATTTTCACATAAAAAACTTTTCTATGATTAATATCCCTATTTTGTGCAAGCGAAAACAGTTTCCCAGCAGCTAATAGAGCTTTCCAAACAAAATGTTGCTCATTCTTCAAAAGAATTATAAAAATAGCTGCATTTTGGACTGTTTTCAAGGCCAAATCAAGAATTTAGTGAATGCTGTGTTGTTTGTCTCACAGAAGCAAAAGTAGCTCGCATTGCTCTTTTTCTAGCTTTCAAAAAAGAGGTTTAAGCTCAAGAAAACAGAAGAATTTCTTGATAAATTCTGTTGTCCCAAAATGTCCAAAATCCACAGAAAACTTTAAAAATGATCCCATAAACTGGAAGCAGGGCTTTTGGTTTGTCTTTATAAAATAAATTATTAAACACTTTAAAGTGCTCATAGGACAAAGGTTCAAAGAAAACATTTAGAAAACACACGGTTGGTGACTTGTTTCATCTGAATATCCCAATATTACCCAGAGATGATATCTAATCTTTGTTAACTGATTTAATTTTTAATCTCATTAATAAAGACTTCATAAAAAATACTAGAGCCTGTGATAATTAGAGGTGTTTTTGGGGGTGTTATATTTCTTGGCAACAAGTAGAATGATAAAAGCTTGATTAGAAAGAAGGGCTTAAAATGCAAAAATTAAAAATAAAAAGGTTAATAAATGTAATGTGCAACTGACTTTTTTTGGAATCTACTTGCCTAACCAAAAACTGTTGATCCATTGAAGGACCTTGATGTTCATTTTAATTACCTCTGTGTGGATAAAACGATTTGAAATGAAAGGTTTTGTTATGTGGGCCAGAGGTGAAAAAAACTGCACTTTTTAACTCTGCTTCTCTAGTACAGTAGATGCTGCAAATGACAACAACGGACGAGAGGAAGCAGCACCGCAACGCACCTCTTTCTGTCTAAATTAAATGGGTTCTAGAGGGAGGCGGAGAGGCTATTTGTCTCCAAGTCCAAACAAGCTAAATCAATATTTACGATCAATACTGATATCTTTAGGCCACAAACTGCTGCTCTAATGTATTATGGATGTCTAGGTCTTGATGGATTAAATATGTGTTACTCATAACAGTTTATCATCATCATCACACATGAAGAAAATAGTCTGAGGAATGTCACGACTGGTGTAGACAGAAGCCTAAAACACAGCCATAGTTCTACCATGTGTGAAAAATAAACAATAGTTAAACAAACTAAATAAATAAATAAAAAATCAATTTGATGTGAAAATCCTCTGGTGAGTGACACCTCAAAAGTTGTGGCAATTCAGCTCAGAAAAGGAAAAAAGTCTAGGACAAAGCAACACAAAAAACAAATGTATGAAAAGACAAAGAAGGAAGCACAGAATGACCAAATCAATATGCCATAACAACAGTTTTATGTGGTGATTTGTTCATATACATCATTAAAAAGAAATGTTGTGCTAACAGGTTTGAGCTATGAGGAAAATACAGGAACTCTAGTTTCACTTGATTGCGTCTCACAGACAGAATTCTATTTACATGAAAAACAGTGGAATACAACCACAATATTGACTGGACATGGTACACATAAGCAACTTAAACAAATGTAGTTGATGTTGGAAGTATTTTTTTTTGTTGGTATGCCTTACTTGACTTTTTCTCAAGACAATTACTATTTTAAATGTGATATTTGCAATTGTGTGATTTATTGTAGATGCATTTGAAAAAAAGTGACATTTTTGCTTTGTGAATGACCACTTTCATTACAGAAATGGGAGTTCTAAACCTCTTTTGCTAGGATTTCTTTAAAGTCAGTAATTAACCCAGCCTTAAATTTGAATTTAAAGTACCTAAAAAAGTAATAATAATTAATACAATTAGGGGGAAATATAATAAGATAAAAATTTAAGGTTCAATTAAAACATACTTTAGAAATGAATAAAAGAAAATTAACAAAATTATTCAATTAAAAAGGGCTCAAATGTACATTTTAATGCAGCTGATTTAATTTGAGACAAATTGAAAAAAAAAAAACATTCAGAAAAGGACAGTTGATGAACATTCATTGAACTAGCGTAGTCTAAATTGTCTAAAAATCTTTTTTTCCCCAATAATTAAGAATATTAAAAAGTGATCAAACAGTCACATCCATCTAATACTGGAATGTGTTTTAATTTACATGTTCAAGAAGTCTACACATTCATGGGACTTTATCAAAGTCCCATTCCGATCATCTTTTGATCTAATGTAAAATCATTCCCAGTGTTTTTTTTTATCGTAATTGTGTTGTTTTTATCAAGAATCAAAAACCTGTGGTTTTCTAGGACAGAGTTTCTGCACCGTGGCAGTAGTTCATTTGAAATGTTCTCTTTTTTGAAATGTTTTGCATTTACTTTCTGATTATTTTTCAGTCAAATGTCCTTTTTTCATTTGTATATTTTTCTAATCTGAACTCCTTCTTCCTCAATTTTGGTTTTTTTAATCCAAGTTACTTCCCAAACATCTGGAGCTTCTCTACAGAGACCTCTTTCTACGCTCTTATCCACACCTGGTTTGATTGCATCTTCAAGTGTTTTCTAACAAGAACATTTAAGTTCAACCAAATGCTTCCTCCAAGAAGCATATTATAACTGATGGATTAGATGATATTCATTAGCTTCTTTCATTTATTCACCTCTACTGGCAGCACTCTAAGACTGCTGTAATTCCACTAATGGAGTGCTCACCATTAAGGCCCACTATTCTGACAGTGACTGATGCAGCTGAAATAAAGAAGAAAAACCTGAATGGTTCCCAACTATTGCTAAAAGCAGCAGGGGTTGGGATTTTTTTGCACATCTATTTTACAAGAAAACTACATAATGCAAAAATGATTCAAGAAATGTTTGTAATTAAGACAGTAATAAAGGGCAGGTATAATCTAATCTACCATGCTAGACGACACATGAATTAGATTAGATCACACATATAAACCCAAAGTTTTCAGCTGTGAATGTCTTTTTATAGAAGTAAATTTACAATATCTTTTTCTGGGAGACTTTTCGTGGAGTTTACAGCAGATGCTGAGTTGTCAAACAGCATGTGTGCATATGCAGTGCTGGTTCTGTGGTTCTGCAGTGTGTGCTGGACGCTGAGCTGAGGGTTGGCCAGCACTTCCATTAGCTCTGATTGAAATTGAGCGGTTGTGAGAAATACATTCAACGATTGTTAAGTCTTCCTGATAACACCCACACACAACTGCACAATGAGACAGCCCAGAGAGAAGACGCCACATCTCCACCTGAGAGATGAAGAATAACAAGAAACAAAAAAAAGGTGGGTAAGACAGAGGGACACTAAGAAAAATTAAGAGACTGTGTTTAAGTAACGCTTAGCAGTAAATCCAGATGCCTCCGGTTGACTCTGCTGCACCAAAGGAAACTCAATTCCTCTGCTTTGCACATGTATTGTTTGCATTTGCATCCAAGTGTTTGTGTTTCTGATATAAAAGGTAAATTCTCTTCTCATCCTCAGCGGGTGAATTCTCCTACGAGCTCGGGTTATCTACCAGAGGCCTGGGAGCTTAAAGGTTAAGCGCAGAATCTTTACTCTCTTGTTCTATACCACTCTAGATAGAGAATGGCACCTTGACCTTTAACCTTTTTGGTTTCCGGTCCATATTCTGCACCCATGTATCTGCATTCGATTCCAGCTGTTTGGTCCATGTATGCTTACACTCCACAGTTAAGTGCTGGATGTATTTTTTACTTCAACATTTACTAAATTAGTGTGAGGATCAGCCCCTTTTAAGAGGTTCCTCCTGTTTGACAAATAACAAAATGCATTTTTTTTTGTTTGTTTAAGCCTGTTTTTATTGCTTTTTATCATAAGTGTCTTGTGATTTTTTGTTTTATTTCATTTTTTTTACTAATGTTTATATATATTTTTTTTGTTAAGCACCTTGTGTTCAACAGCATGTTGATGAAAAGAGATATATAAATAAAAGGATTTATTGAATTAACTAGCAAAAATGCAATTTAAGAAACAAATCAAGTATATTATGGACACAGACGTAAATCTACATTCATGGACACACATATGGAGCAGCTCTCAACTTGTCACCCCTCATTTCAATGCACTTACAAAACAAACTTTCTTAAAACCTCTGCTGTCACCACGTGGTGAGTAAAAATGCGAATGTCCGCTTCCGATTACAAATGTCGCCTGCCGAATTTGCTTTAAAACCTGCATTTAGGTCACTGAGTGATGGCATTTTTAGCCTTACCGATCAAAGGTGTTCAAAGCTTTACAGCATTAGCAGTCAATAAAACATGTACGTCCCAAGCTCACCTGCTCCAAGTGGCGTTTATTTATTCTCCACCCAAGTGAACACGTGAACTTCATTTATATACTGACCGCTGTCTAGCCAATTGACCACACCACCGCACCAGTGTAAACAAGACATCACTTGTCGTCAAGTGATCAAATAGTTTTGGTACTTTCACATGTTGTTGGCTTGTATGGAACTTAGTCCTATCTCTTAGTAACTGGTTTGTTCACATCCTGTTCTAGGTTTTTTGCTTTGTGTAACCCTATGTTTTTACTTAAAAACTACTATCACACATATTCACCTTGTTTACTTGGAAAACCCATTAATAAGGGTTTACACAGGATGTTGAAAGGTCGGAGTAAGCATGTGTGAGAAAAGAGTTGTGTTAGGAAAACAGGCTGTAATCAGAGCTCAGCGGGGGCGTAAGTGCAGACGGATGCAGGTTGTTGCTATCTTCCTTGATGAAGTGCTGTTCTCCCGCTGAGCCACCAAACTATTTATACAGCAACATGGACGGCCTGTGGGCAGGAAAACTGCAACACTGTCCACTCCTTCTTCCTGATCACCCTTTCCTCACTTTGCATCCGTTGGTTTTGGTTTGTAAAACAAAGCTTGCAATGAAGACATGTAAATCTGCTGAGCAGCCACGCTCACAAGCACATTACGAAAGACGGTGACCCCGATCAGCTGAGACTGGCATTCTGTATGAATCTGTTTTTTAAAAAGTCAGAACAATCTGAGAGCCGGATCGAAGGTCTGATCAAAGGTCAGCTGCGGAGCGTGCTCCTCAGATCAGACGCCGAGCAGACAGCATGCATCATCAATAATGGACCAGCATCCCTTGGATCAGCAGCGCACATCTACACACTTACAGAGACGGTAAAGAATAAATGTCGCTTTCATAACATTTGATCTAATCAAAAAAATCCATGATTGTACAAAAACAGATGTGGTCAAAAGGCTTTTCCCCTCAAGTGGTCACTACAAATGGAAAACACATTTACAAACCAAGCTACACACGAACTTACATAGACACACGTATGATGGAAATGTGTTTTGCTTTACAAAACTAACATATTTAGACAAAAAAAAAACATTTTTTTCCCTTTTGCAGTTTTGTCTTTTTTTTTATTTTATTTTTAGATCATTTAACTTCTTTGGATTATGTTTAAGATTTTGCTTTTTTGAAAGCTTTAATTTTGCAAAATCAAAGCATTTGATTTGCTCTTGATCAATTACAGTGCTTTCTCTTGAGACTTTGACACCCAAACGAAACTATTAAGGTGCTACATAAACATAATTAAAGGGAGCTCAAACAATACAGGCTTTCATATTCTGGGAATGCAGATCTTAGAGTCAATTATTAGTGACCCCCGCGCTCACAGCATCATGTTGCGAGAAGAACGATCTGAGAGGCTCGGTTCCCACATTAATACATGAAAATGTCAAAGCTATATGTTAAAATGTCAGTTTTATAAATGGCACTGCCAGTCTGCAGAAGTAAAATGTCAATAAGGAAAGAAATACAGGACACATAAAGAGAAGAGTGAAGTCATGTAAATGCTGAGTGAATGGGGATGGGGGTGGAATAAAAATGTGAATGAGCATTTTAGCAGGAAAAAAAGGCTGCTGAAAATAAAATAAAATAATAATTATTACTGATAACTACAGAAAAATGAAACGTCTCAAAAATGCAAACAAGATAAATATAAATGCAGCTTCATTGATCACAACAACAACCCTCGTTTGACTTCTTTTTAGTCTTCTTCTACACCTCTTTCCTCGCCCTTTTCACCGTCCATCCTCTTTTCCAAAGAGAACCTCAACATCTTTGTCTTTGCTTCCTGTCTTTTTCTGTGGTGGAAGGTTCTCAAATTAAATGAAAATGAAATACACACATTATTTTGAGTTAGAGAAACACAATAATTTCTGGAAGCTTTACAATAAGGCTTCAATCAAACCACAGGGGTCAATAACTCCAAACTACCAAAGTCACCTTTTACTGATTGGCTTGTGGAGAGAGTATTGGGGGGGATAGTGAAGGGAAATAGAAGTGAAACACTTCTGTGTTTGCAATCTATTGATTTTTTATTTTTGCTTTGAGACGTAGCAGTCAAGAGCTTCAAGTTCTGATTGAGATCTACGGGAAATCTTAAAATTTCACTTTGTGTTTTTTTTTTTTTTACATCAACACATCTGATGATAGTGTTTATTTATTACAGCATCCAAAAAGATAAGTTGGAGCATGCAACATGTACACAATTTATAGAAATCATTGAATAAATTTAGCTTGAATCTTAATACATAAAATTACTATTCATGTGAAAATTGGGAAACATTATCAGCTGAGAAAATGTGGGTTTGTTTTGAGAAAATGAATTTAATATTTAGTTATTGTTTCTATGATACACTAACCTGTTAGTTATAACACTGAAGAAAGCCTGTCAGTTTTGATTGGTGCAGCAGATATATCTATTATACTAATACCTATTAGAGATATATCTCTTTTATAAAGAGATACATTTGGTTAAAATAGCTTGATTGGTTTTGTTAAATGGGGCAGAGATAATATGTTTTCTTCCTTCTGTCCCCTTTCATTTTCACCAAAGTCAAGAATAGTAAGTAATTTATTGTTGTGTGCTATGAAGATGAAATAAATAAATACATAAATAATGAGAAAAAACGACATTTTAAATCCCTAATGTCGTTTAGATTTGGAAGTGCACAATGTGTGTAAGTGGGAAACATTATGAGTATTTTTGTGTTTTATGTCAAGTAAATGATGGCTCCGTCTATTCTATTTAGAATTTAGTAAATGCCTTAAAAAAAGCTTAAAAAAAAATCATACAGAGAATCTAAAAAAACAGGAGCAAAATAGCATCTGTTGCTCCTCCTGATAGACTGAGCCGGGCCATTCATTACTCCCTTAACGCCGGCCGGTGTCAGTTATATTACTGCAGAGCTGTGCTTGACTGACGGCCACGAGTAGGGGGGAGAAAAATCGCTGCACAATGCTGGTGGATGCACTAAAAGAAAACAAGGAAGCAGCCATTGATGGATGGGCGCGTTTGACCCAGGCAGGGTGGAAGGCGGCGATGGGTCTCCTCCAGATGAGACAGGGAGTCGACAGAGTCTCTGCCCCTCTGATCAGACCGTGCCAGCTTTGTCAGCATGAGAGGCGTCTTGCTCAGTTCTCCCAGTTGGCGCCTCCATCAGTTGTGTCAAAACAGGCGATCTCCATATTCAAGAGATAGAACTGGACCTTATGTGATGGGAATACAGAGCCTCTGCTGACTTTATGACAACCCTGTTGTCAGAGTGATGAATCAACGTCAACATCAGACACCTTTAGGTGATTTTAAGCATCACTGATTGCCATAGACAAATTTTAAGCCTATACTTTCAACTCCAGTGTGTGAATATCTTATTGCCACCATTTTTCTATGTTAGATCTGAACCATAGGAGTCTATGTGTGAGTTCTGGTGCCTAAGAACTATCAAAAATATATTTTGTTACTGCTAGAATTCTTCTGCAAACATCAAAACTGACTAAATTCAATGGTCAGACATGATCAAAATAACCAGTTTCCTATTCTGTTGTAATATAAACCACACCTGAATAATGATTCAATTTTAATGTGCACAGTATTTAAAGAAACTGTAATAAAATGGAAAATGTGATATACGTAGAATATTTTACAACAGAGCAAACTAAGGGGTGTTGTTTTGATCATGTTTCTATTTTTTTATGTTTGGAAAAACACAGTACAAAAAAAAAAGAAAAAACAGCACAACTCAGAAATATCTTGAACACAAAATTATTCTCAATTACTTTGCAGGAGAAAAACATGATAATAATAATAATAGTAATAATAATCATCATTGTAAATTAAATAATATCATACAAAAAACAACATACGAAAAAAACAAAAAACAAAAGTAAAAACAAATTAAAAACAAATTAAAAATTGTGAACATTTTGTAGCCTTTCTGATTTTTGAAGAGGAGATTGCTTTTAAAAATTGCTGAATTTCCATTTTAAATTGGTGAACTTCTTGGTTTTTATTTGCAAATTTAATTTCGTGAACATGAAACGTAGCCATACAAAAAAAAAAAAAAAAAACAAAAAACACTCATGTATAAAAACAAAAACATCGCTACATTTTGTATTATAATTATTAAAACCAAAAACGACAACTTTATTATAACATTTAAATTAAGCCAACACAGAAATGTCCGGAAGTTCCTATCTCGATATGTGAAGGATTGTGACGTCACTTGGCTGACGATTGCGGAAGTAGAGTGCTGCTTAAGCCTGCTATGTCAGAATCAAAACAGTGGCAAGACCTCTGAGTTATATCTTTGGAGAATTGCAAATATTCATAGATGTTTATTTGGTTATCCTTAGCCAAATAGTTGTTAATTCTGCGTGTGACGGAAAACGGTGAAGGAGTTACAGAGCCCGCTGTCAGAATGGAGGTAAATGTTCATGTCGAGGTGTTAGCTTTTGCTACTAATGTCACTTTAGCATCTCAAAGTTAGTTCCGTGTCTGTCTTGAGTCGTAAAAACGAGTAATTGCCACCTTTAAAGTTATCATTTTTAAATAGCAACCAGTTCTATTTTCTCATGGTAATGAAACGTCGTATTTTTGTTCGAGTAGCTTAAGGGTTTCGTAAGCATTTTCCTGTACATCCTTCTCTTTTAAAACCAAATTTAATTTTTTTTTGGTGACTAAAATGTATTAAACAATTTCTTCCAACTTCCAAAAAAGGCATTAAAAATTATAACTAGCAAATTAAATCAAACTTTATTTGGGATTTGTTCTAAATATTACATGTTTTTCTCCATGGAATCGATGAAGGAACCTGGAGGTGCTGCAGCTGAGGCTGTGACTCCATCCTCAGCATCCAAATCAAAGGTCAGAATGTTCAGCAAATACAATTTGATCTTTTGAAACGTATTTTTAATTCTATATTTATGTGTTAGTTTTGTTAATATCTACTGTCTTCATGTTGGTGCTGTTATATTGAGATTTAAAATGATATACTTATTTGTATTTTTTTACTGCTCATTCACAGCTGGACACGCTGTCCAAAGACGACCTCATCAAATATGCCAAAAAGCAGATAGCTGCCATGCAAAAGATGAAGAGCAAATGTTTAGGTATCTATAAATGTTGAAAATTATTACTTATGTTCAAAAAAGTTTTTCAAGATGATGAAATTGTGTGTTTTTTTTTACATGTTCTTATGGCATTTTTCTCACGATGGAGGATATATGTCAAGAAAATTGAGCTTAAAATTGTTTTTTGAGAGTTTCTTTTTTATCTATTTAATCAGGAGCAGACAAAAGAGTGCCTTTTAGAAAAGTCTGTAGCTGTAACATAACCAGCAGCTCGATTTGAGTGACGCAGCACGAATTGTGAGGCACAGCCAAAATTTTAATATCTGTAGTTTGACAGGTCGGCGTGTCGCATCTACCAATCAGTAACTCAGCTTTGGGCACGTGACGTTTTCAATGACTTTCACTCCCGCAGAGGAGCTCACTCACTCCCTATTCCACCAAACTGAGCCGGTGTGGGGTGCGAGGGCGGTCGGCTCGGGCCTCATCGAAACATTAAAAAAAAAAGAAAGGGATAAAGGTCCCCTTATTTTATTTTTTCTCCTTCGAGTTAATACGAGACAATGAACCTTTATGCTCAACCACAGAGACACAGAAACACCTCGAAAGCGGCTGTCAAACAGACACAGCCCCCTGTACCGGGAAAATCTTTTAAAAATAATCATATAAACTCAAACATGAAGATGTGATTATCGATGTTTTTGTAGAACTCTCCACAATAAATAAACCTTATTTTTCAAAATCTTCTGTGTCTTCTATAAATTCCAATTGAGATATCCACAGACACCGTTCTTTATAGCATCATCCTACTGGTAGCTCCTCCCACATCCGGCCACAACGTCAAACTCAGGAACATGTTTTTTGACAGGCGATGACCAGTGAATTTGACGCGTGGTGAAAGAGGGACAGGGCACGCGAATTTGTCGCGCAAATTGTGTTTGGTGTAAATGCCCCTCTACTCTGCGCCCAACGGTCCCACCCACAACTCCATCCGCCTTGCAGAAACTATGTCCTTAAAAGCGGAGGTTTTTTTATTTAGGCTAAAAATTGCATAATCATAATTTCAAAACCATTGGAAACACTTGGAAATAATTTGAAAGAGGATTGGAGTGAGACTTTATCTTGACTTTGTCCTTGCAGATTTAGAAAAGGAAGTTGAATCCCTCAAACAGCAGCAATCTAAACCCAAGGACAGCAACCCAGATGACGCTGCTTTGTTTCAGGTTTGTGTCTAGAGAGTGACGGCGTTATCTGTTATTGATGCCCCTCTGTTAAAAAAATGCTGTTTTTGTACTTTCACACTTAATTGTGTGTGATAGGAGTTGACTGAGAGGATGGATGCCTTATTACTGGAGAAGGCCGAAACTCAGCAAAATGTTGCAGTCCTGCGTAAAGAACTGGAGAAGACTAAACAGCAAGCTAAGGTTATCTTCCCCACAGATACACAGAATGACAGTTTTACCAAATTCTAATGGATCACCTTTCTATCAGAGTGGAAAGTTGCAATCCCAAATATGCATGTTTGTAATTTTGTGCAGGATGATTTAGCGGCTCTTCAAAGTGAGCATGTGCGTGTCATGGAAGAGCATCAAAGGATGATCAAGAACCTGGAAAGCAGCATTCAGGAAGCCAACAGTAAACATCTGGAAGAAGTGGCTCATTTCCAAAATTTGCTGAAAGAGCGAGAGGACGGTGAAAGGGAGAGAGAACAGCGGCAGGCGGATTATGCTATTGAAAAAGAGAAGGCCGAAGAAGGAAGACGCGACTTAGAAGCTCAGCTGGAAAAGCTCAAAGCTGAACTGGAGGATAGCCAAGAAAAAAATTCTCTAGAGGTTTCCAAGGTACAGGAGAACTACCAAAAGTATTTAACAGAGGCCCAGCAGGAGGTGGAGAATCTGAAGGAAGAGCTGTCTCAGAAAAGTCTGCAGCATGAAGAGGAAATGAGAACTCTGGAGGAAGACTTTGAGCTTGAGCGGGAACGTCTCCTGCTACTCCACGAGGAGCTCACAGAGCAGCTCGCTCTCAAAGGTACAGCAGCTCACTATGTTTCATACATTTTACCAACTTCATAATAAATACAGTTCAGTGAACATAAATTCTATGTTTTTTATTTGCTGTTTTCAGACAGCTACCTGCAGGATGTTCAGGAGGAGGACGAGGAACCTCCCCGGGGTTCAGGAATTGCAAAAATGCTGGAGCTGTCAAAGAGAACTCAGGCGGACTGCTCTGGCGGTGCGGAGGACACTGAGAGCAGCAGGCTGGCGGCAGCTTTGGAGGATCTTCAGGCCCAGAATACCATGTTACAGGATGAGCTCACGCTTCTCGGTAACCTGAAAGGTGAGCTTGAAGCGGAGCTGGAACGAGCAAAGGAAGAGTTCCAAGTGGAAAGGGAAGAGCTGGAGTTCAAAATCAACGAGCTGCAGCTCACCAAGGACAGTCCATCCACTGAACCTACAGTGACTCTAGATCCTCACCGTCAACATGAAGAATTGAAAGAGTCGACGATTGACCCGACACAAGAACAAAGCTCCCTGAAACCTGAGGAGCAGCAAGATTTGAGCCTGGAGCTGAGAACTGAGGCCTTGATCAGAGAGCGAGACTCTGCCTTGACTGAGTGCCAACACATGAGGAGCATCCTTCAAAGCATTGAGACGGAGCTGAGTGAGAAGACGAAGGATTTTGTTCTGCAGTATCAAGCAATGAAAGAACAGGGAGCTAGTAAAGTCCAAGAACTTCAAGATACGATTGAAAAGCTCAATCAAGAGAGAGATGACGTTTTGTCCAAAATGAATGACGTGATGGAGGAGAAAAACACTCTAATGAAAGATATACAAGACCTTAAGCAGAAGCTGGAATCTCCACCTGTTGAAGAACTGCACTCATCTGGGGAGGAACAAGCTACGTTAGCCGGGAAACCCAAACAATCTGTAGAGGATTTGATCCAGCAGAATGAGGAAATCCTCTCCCAGGTGGAGGTGAAGGAGAACACCATTCAAGATTTAAAGAATTCGGTCAGTGCGCTGAAAGAGGAGCGAGACACAATACAGAACTTCCTAAATCTCAAGGAGGATGAAATGCGGAACCTCAACGAGGAGCGAACAAAAGTAATGGAGAAGCTGGAGCAGGAAAAAGCTAAAGAGGTTCTGATGATCAGAGAGGAAAAAGAAAACGAGCTGGAAAATTTGAAAGCAGAAACCCAAGAGAAGGTAAAACACCTCGAAGAGGAGCAAGAAAACTTAAAAGAGAGCCTGAAACAGGAGCTGGCGAAGAAAGAAGAAACACTTTCTAAGTTGGAGGCAGCAATCAAAGAGATGTCTGCTGAAAATGATAATCTCCATCAAAGGTTGGAAGCAGTTTTAGTGGAGCTTTCCACTGCTCAAAAAGAGAATGAACTTCTGGGCTCCAAGTTATCAGCTCTGGAAGTTCAGCTTGAGCGGGAAGCAACTGAAAAACAAGAGCTAGAAGAAAAGTTGAAATCAGTGACAGAAGATGCAGCACGGAGCTTCGCGTCCATGCAGGCGCTGGAGGAAAACCATTCTCAAGTACTCCGAAACTCCACTGATGAAGTTGAAGAGCTGCGAGTGCGTGTTGGGGAGCTGGAGCAGGAGAGGAGCCTGTTGAAGAACACTCTTGAGGAAGCTCAGAGTGAAAATAAAGTAGAGGAGGTGCAGACGGATCTACAGGCGCACATCAGAGACCTGGAGAAGGAGAGAGACATGCTGAAAGGGAACCTGGAGGAGGTGGTTAATGACATGGAGGGGCTCCAGAAAGACCTTCAGGAGATGAAAACGCTCAATGAAAAGGTTTCTGATGAGAACCAGACGTTACAGGCTCAGGCTTCTCAGCTGAATGAAGCAAAGGTGGAGATGGAGAAAATGATGGAGAACTTGGAGAAAGAGACCAAAGATCTCAGAGATCAGCTAACAGAGAAGGACTCGCTCATATCTCAGCTGAGGGGGGAGGTGGCTGCTCTCCAGGTGGGTGTCGCTGTTTGGATTTGCCCTTAATTAAAACTATTTATAATGATTGGATTAAAAAGTGCATATTTTTTTAATTGTGTTTTTTGTTTAATGTTTCCCCTCACTGTCAAAGGAGTCTGCTGTCCAGTCTGCTTCCTCGGAGGAAAATAAATCTGAGATGACAGACAGGATAGGTGCTTTGATCTCCTATACATTATTACACTGTTATAAACATAGATTCATGACTTTTTCTGTTCTCTTTTTTCCCTCAGCTTTGCTACAAAAAGAAATCAAGGAAAAGGATGAGAAGATGAATAAAATCAAGGCAGTTGCTGTCAAAGCAAAGAAGGAGTTGGACATCCATAAGAAAGAGGTAGTGGGGAAAAATCCTAATTTTTCTTGTGCTAAGACTGAAAAACCAGTAACAACATTTTGTTTGAATTAAAGAAAAGCCTTAAGCATTTGGAAGTGAATTGAAGCCACAAAAAATCCACAATTTTGTTTTAATTTATTTTATTTCATTCATTTTATTATTTTATTTTACTTCATTTTTATTTATTTGTGGATCAACCAAATAATTCTGGCAAAAATACACAATGAAGCATATCAAAGTATATTCATTAAAAATAAAACCTTAAAACCTTAAAATTGTAAAGAAAAGATGAAATTCCAATTTCCTGGGCAATATATTTATAATGTTACCTTTGGCTTTATTTTCTTCCCAAATACAATAGACTCACATTTTTTTGGCCTTTTTTTGTACTTTTTAATCCTTTTATTTGTCAGTTCTTTCTTTTGCCTGAAAGGACCAAACTTTAATTAGTCGCTTAAAGGTAGATTTCACAAACCAAACTTCTTTTTGTTGCAGGTTTTGGCTCTTAAAGCGGAAGTGGAATCACTGAAAGCAGAGAGGGAGAAAGTAAACAGTTCAATGAAGGATATCATCCATAGTGCTGAAGGCTACAAGGTAAGAAACCTGGAGTCTAAAACAAACAGATCAATGTCAGATCTATTCCACTAAAGTAAGAGGCCCGAATGATGTTTTTCTTTTTAAACCTTAATAGTGGCATTGATTAGGAATTAGTAATAATATTAAATCCCAATTCATTTGTCTAAAAAATCCCTTAGGTATACATTTTATATTGTGGATTTTTCAATAGATAACACTAAAGAATTTGGAAATATGTGGTGGAACCTCAATAGGTAAAAATAACTACAGTGGAGCAAAAAAGTATTTAGTTAGCCACCATTTGTGTAACTTCTCTCACTTAAAAAGATGAGAGAGGCCTGTCATTTTCATGTAAGGATGAATTGGGCCATGTATTGTCAGATTTAGAGTGAAAACCTCCTTCCGTCAGCAAGGGCTTTGAAGATGAAACATGGCTGGGTCTTTCAGCATGACAAAGATCCAAACACACTGCCCAGGTAACGAGGGAGTGGCTTCATAAGAAGCATTTCAAGGATTTGGAGTGGAAATTATCCAGTCTGCAGATCTCAACCTCATAGAAAATCTTTGGAGGGATTTGAAGTCTGTGTTGCCCAGCGACAGCCCCAAAACATCACTGCTCTAGAGGAGATCTGCATGGAGGAATGGACCAAAATTCTTGTGAAAACCTTTTGAAGACTTAAAGAAAACAGTTGACTGCTGTCATTGCTTATAAAGGGTATATAACAATGTATTGAGATGAACGTATACTGTTGACCGAATACTTATTTCCCACAATAATTAACAAATTAATTCTTTAAAAATCAGACAATGTGATTTTCTGGATTTTTTTTTTCATTTTGTCTCTCACAGTTGAGGTATACCCATGATGAAAATTACAGGCTTCTCTCATCTTTTTAAGTGGAAGAACTTGCACAATCAGTGGATGACTGTACATGTTTTCCAGTTGACTCTCCAGCACTGTACTTTGAAAGGATGTTAGATCACAGTTCAATATTTGCACTGCATCCTCATCCTGTTTTCTCTTTTTGTTACGCATGCATCCCGGTGTGTTTCTGTTTCAGAGAGTCTCCAAATTAAAAGCATGGTTTAACTTCACTTAAAAGGAAACTGTTCAAATTTGTTAAATTAATTACAAGCGTTTCCTAATTGACAAGTGAAAGCACGCTCCATTTAAGCAGACTTAGTGTGCCGTATTTACTCCCAGTGGGCTCTATAAACAGCTCCATGCTTTACAGCTGTGTCTCCATTAAAACAGAAACCACTCTGTTGTGTCTAATGACTTTTGTCCCATCTTGGAAACGTGGATGCAGCTGAAAACTGAGATGCATTGTTTACCTTCAGTGATCTGCTCAGCCTGTAATGAATATTAAAGGTATGCGTATCTTTGCTTAGAATCTGCAAATAGATTATGACAAACAAACGGAGCAACTGGATCTGCAGAAGGAGAAGGTGGAGGCTGCGGAGAGACAGATTGCTGAGCTGACCAAACAACTCAGCAGCGCTGTCACACAGGTAACTGGGATGCGCACTCAATCACATGCACGCACGCCGCCGCTAACCAATACGTGGGATGCTGTAAGCCTCCAGTAAATCTATGCGCGGAGCCTTTGATAGGTCTCAGCGATATTTATGCTGTTGCTGGCTTTCCAAATGATTTACAGGGGGTCATTTTAGCCTGCAACATTTTTCCGAGATATGTCTGACAGCCCGGCGCTCACAAATAGCCCATCAGATGTGACTGGGTGAGCAAGGGAGAAATTGTTTTTATATACACTCCTTTCCCCCTAAGCCCATAACTGTCTCTTTCCAATGAGAGAGCAGGCGGGTAAATGTAGCGGGGTATAGCTCCCATCTGCTGCGTGGTGGTGCAACACCATTCTCTGAGACGAAGCTTTATTCTCATATGCACTCAAGGTTCTCTTGAGGGGGGCGGGGGGTGATGCAAACTGATGCTGCTCGGGAAGCTTAGAGTACACCCCCGACGTTTCTGTTTACCGATCATGATTTCCAGAGTTTGGCTGGCAGCCGATCGGTGGCTGCTCAGAGGAAACCCACAGAGCCTCTCTGCTGTCAGATCCACATGGATGGCTTTGAGAAGTGTCACGTTTGTGTTCGTGCAGGTTTGAGATGTTTACAGTCCATGGAGAAAACCTTGGACAAAAGACAGACAGACCCTTATCTTCTTTTTTCATTTATTTTGAGATATAAATAAATAAATTCATCAGATTACAGAAATTCACAAGAAAATCCTGATTAGTTCATGGGACAGTGATAAGTGATACCCTCACTTTTGCAGGGGGAAACCTTAAATAGTGAGAAGGAGGACTTGAATGCCGGTTTGGAGACGGCGAGGAGCACGGTGAGGCAGCTGGAGACCAAGAACCAGGAGCTGCAGAAACAGTTAGCAAGTCTGGACAGAGATCTGTTGGCTGAGAGAGCAATGAAAGAACAAAAGCTGAAGGTAGACATTCATTTAACAGTTTTTACCAGATTTACACAACATTTTACTTTGTAAAATCCACCACAGTTTCATCAAGAGGGAATTTCCTCATTTCTCCAGGACTTGGCATCTGCCACAAAGGAGGTGGAAGAACTGACAGCACAGCTCCGCAAGCAACAGGAGCAGTCTCAGCAGACCGCTCAGGAGCTGGAGCAACTGCGCAAGGTATACGTGCACAAAAGCCTCTCAGGCTGGAGTGTGTGCCACAGGTCCTGCCCGGTCAAGCGGGCTGAGCCGGTGATGGCTGCCCTGGAGCTGGAGTAGGAACACACAGACGGAGATAGAGCAAGTGTAGCCCTCAGTGAAGGAGTCTCTGCTGCTTTTCCATTAATGGAGACCTACATAGTACAGCAGTATAGTGGCTGCAAGCACTTTCCTTATGCAAGCAAAGGAATCTGAGGCTGATTTCATTGTTTATAGATAAACAATAGTAAAAAGCGGTTTAAAAAGCGATTTTTTTTTTTTTTATTTAAAAACATATATATGAAGAAGCTGGGCATTGTTGTAATTTTTGCATAGAATAATGTGAATAATTTGCTACTTCATACATGTTTTAGGTTTAAATCTATATAACATAATATATAATATAACAAGAACGTTCTTTGTCTTTAGTTCTTGTGATTTGTCTTCTTTCGGATTCTTTTCAATCATGTTTTTTTAAAGCTCCTTATTACGGTGGCCCTGAAGTACCAATCAAGGCATATTAAAGATCACAACAAGTGAAAAGAGCAAAACTAACGAGCAAAATACATTATATAAGAAATTCCAGGAACCAAAATGTAATAAAAAAACACACACACAAGTTCAAAAAATGAAATAAAATAAAAACATTTTGCAAGACAAAATTAATTTCCAGAAAATTAAGTTTAAAATAGATCAAATAAGAAACAGGAAAAAGTAGGTATTATGGGACATCACTGATTGGATGATATTTCATCACCACCTTTTAAACGGAAAGTTATTTGGTGTGAAAGATCTTAAATCAAAACATGGATGTCACTGGAGAGTCAAACTCAGCTAACCATAAACCAACCATACAACTACTGCAAATGTTTGGTTATTAACCGATTAACTCTTTACTACTGTTCAGGCAAAACATCTTTCGACTTTTACTCTTTTTCAAAACTCCAACGTCATCCAATCAGTGATGTACCTCATTTTTTCATTG
>NC_050532.1:11471403-11486564 GCF_002922805.2 Oryzias melastigma | reverse complement strand
TATTTTACACTTGCATTATTTTTCCAGGTCAAAAAAGGGGGTGAGATTAAGTAAAACTTAGTTTTGTTTTTCATTTGTAACTGTATGCTTTTGTGTTGTGATTTGGACTTCAGGGCCACCGTACCTTAGTCCACACATGTAAGCAATGCTTTCCTTTGAATCCATACAGTTGCCACATCTTCTCTATTTCTGCTGTTTTATTGAATGCATATGTTTACTGCAGCTGCTTTATTAAATAGACTTTTACACTTCCTTTGATGTTGCCGAGTTACAGGAGTCATTAATTGTAGACCGAGAATGGACAAAAGTCCTGGAGAATCCTCAGAAAAACATCAGCCACATTTAACAAAAAATAAACACTAAATGTATAAATAATTTGTTTTACTGAAAGATATTATGATAAAAACCAATGAAAGCGAACGTGAGGGCATGACTATTTCTCTGTGACTGGAGTTTCTGTTTTTGGACATAATGTTGAATGTTCTCACAGGAGGCCCAGCAGAACTCCCTGATGGACATGGAGATGGCTGATTATGAGCGTCTGGTGAAGGAATTAAATGGCAAACTTGCCGACAAAGACGAGCACGTTAAAGACTTAAAGACCCAGATTAACACTCTCACCCAGAAGCAGGAGGCATTCAAGAAAGAAATAGGTTTGGATCACTTTATTATTTTAGTTTCTTTAAATGTTCATTTTTTGCAAAAAAAAATAGTAATTCTATGAAATGTTTATATTGTTTTGTGCTGGTATTAATAAAACGTGCCAGCTTTAATTAATGTGTTTTTGGATCCCTGTGTAATGCAGTCTTCAAGCTCAGCACTTCAGTTACATTTTACATTTGTTAACAGTTACTCTGTTCCAATACTTTAAATTTGTTGCTAAATAATTTAGGTTCTATTGAATATGCATGTTTAAGAACTGTTTAGGAACATTAAAATAGCTGAACATTTTACCAAAACTTCTAGTTTTCCATAAATTGACTCCAACCACAAATTGTGCTGTAATCAGAAAATTGTTAATTTGACAAGAAAAAAAAATCATCACTTGGAATATTGATGATTAATTATGGAGGGATTGTTGTGCCATCATATTGCAAACAAAATACATAGTTTTGGGACAACAATGTCATAAATGGCAACCAAAATGTAAAGTTTTAGGGATAAAACTTCATGATTTCATATACTGATTAACATTAAAATCATCTTTAGAACTTATCTTTTGGACAAAACCATAATAAAGTGAAGATAATTGGTCTTAGTATTTAGTAATTTGTTGGGTAAAAACAAAATGGATTTTTAAAAGGTGTTAGGACTGATACCTAGGAAGCACGGTAGTGGGAGGGTCATCATTTAGACACAAAACTGCGCGCATACTAAGTTATTTGATAGAAAATTTGAAGCCACTTGTTGATTGTTTAAGCTTGAATTATGCAACACAGAAGAAGTAGCATAAAAAGATGTAAATGAGATTTTGGGGTTCTGGTGCCAGTTAAGGAAAGTTAGTAGGAGTTTAAGATCATAACCTTATAATTTGCTTTGAACCATTTTACAGAGAGTTAAAATATCAGCATTTTTAACAAGATTTCTGTGCAGTCAATTCTGAAAATGTAAATGTATCTTGTGTTTGTCATGACTGCACATTTATACATTTATGTGTCTCCAGAGACTCTAAAATCCCAGGTGGATAATGAAGAAGAGAAGTGCTCTAAGATGAAACAGCTGCTGGTGAAAACTAAGAAAGACTTGGCTGACGCCAAGAAACAGGTTTGTGTGTCTTTAAGGACGACCTTTTTTTCTGTGCTAGGCTAACATTTCGATCAGTGTTAGCAGTTTATGTGAATACACAAGTGTGTTGATGGCAATTCTTTAGAGAGTTTTTTATATTATTTTAATTTTCACTTCAAGAGTCTGTGTGCTCACATGTGCAGGAAAGCTCCCTCATGATGCAGCAGGCGTCTCTGAAAGGAGAACTGGAGGCCAACCAGCAACACTTTGAAAGCTCAAAGGTTTCAGAATCCCTTCCCTTCTTCTCATCAAAATAAATCATTTGAAAAATTAAAACTTATTTACAAAACATGAATAAGAATAATTTTTTTGTCTCACCAGATTGAGATTTCTGAGCTGACCGCCGAGCGCCATCACCTGCAGGAGCAGCTGAGGTCAGCGCTGGAGCAGCAGCAAAGAACCAGCAACTCCTTGCAGCAGCGCATACACAGTCTGCAGCAGGACAGAGACGCCGCCAAGGTCCAAACGCTCAAATTATCTGCATGTATATTATAACTGATGAGTGCAAGGTGTATTTCTTACTCTTTTTTTCAACAGTAGTTCATTGTTGGAGATCCGTTTCACTGGAAACCTGCACCAGCTCTGCTCATTAGAGAGCACTGATAAATGAGGCTGTGACTAATGACTGTTTTTATTATTAATCTCTCAATTATTCTTGATTTATTTTCAAATCTCTATCCATTCATCAGTGTTCTAGAATTACCTTTGTCATTGCTCCTAAGGTGACAGCTGCTAATATGCTGCTTTCATAACTAACAGCTTTACTGACTTTGGCGTATAGTACCTGTTTTCTTCACTTGGAGCTTTTACTATTATTAGTTTAATATATATATATATATATTTTTTAATAAAGGTATAGCAATTATAAGAAAACGTCAAAGATGATACTTCCTACCAAACATACAGTCTTTTGATAGAACGTTTGATAAGTTTTTCAGACGTGAATAGCAGCGATTTAAACTATTTTATGACTGAAACTTTATTTATAATTTCCTGTTTGACAAGTTAAAAGCAATGAAACCATTAAAATATTTTTTCATCAGTAAGGATTTTTACTAAACAAAACAAGTCAGGATGGTGAGCTGTGTCCTTTTAGAGGGACAGAAAATGTTGTACTCCTCAAATGTATTTAAAGCACTTCACTCATCTTTGGATTTATGTACATTTTTGATGCTTTAAGAATCTTTTATCAGTGATTAGTGAAGTAACAAACCAAAGATGTTCTTGTATAAAGAAAGAACCGACTGTAAGGAAAAAGATCTGTGATTGTCCAAAGAGAAACCTTACCTGAAAACACTTTGAAAATAATTGCAAATGTGACTCCTTGGAATCCTTCAATGTCATTTAATGTTTGATTTGTGTGTCCAGGCTGAGCTTTTGGAAACAACAACTGAGTTTGAGAGTTATAAAGTGCGAGTCCACAATGTTCTCAAGCAGCAGAAGAACAAAGCCAGCGCTCAGAGTGAAGGAGACGCTTTTAAACTGGAGAGGTGAGACTCACCCCGACCGACCTCAAGCACAAAATACTGAAAAACAAATCCTCCAAACTTCAAAAAGTCAGACCACTTTTTAAAAGTTGTACAGAAACAAAACCAATATTAGAAATAAATTTGTGTTATCAGTTAGACTCAATCAAACAAGTTTTTAGTAATGTAAAAAGTTGTACTATAATGCTAAAAATATATTTGTTGTGTTTAAAATGGTGTCATCCTAAACGGGATTGATTTGAGCGTTTGGCGTCTCTTTCAGGGAGCAGTTGACCTCTCAGATAGAGCAGCTGAGGATCAGACTGTCGGAGAGCCAGCAGAGCCTGCAGAGCAGCACGGCAGAGCTGCAGCAGCTCCAGACCGAGCATGACACTCTCCTGGAGAGGCACAACAAAATCCTCCAGGAAAATGTTAGCAAGGAGGCTGAACTCCGTGAGAGGTAAACTCACCTGAATGTTTTGGTTTTATGTGATAGTTTTCTTTGTTTCACTAGAAATGTGTTGCCAAAACCTGGTTTAACCTGGCAAATACATGTTTTCCCCCTCCTGTTTTGCTGTCTGACTCCACAAAGTGCGCAGTCTCTAAACTCCCCTTCTCTTGTGTTCTGTACAGGCTTTTGTCTTTGCAGTCAGAGAATGTGTCTCTGCGGTCAGATCTGTCCCAGGCTCAGGCCGACCTCTCGTCCCAGGTTGAAACCCAGCGGCAGACTTACAGGGACCAGCTGAGGAAGCTGCAGGACGACCACCGGGCCACTGTGGAGACCCTGCAGAGACAGCTGACACGCGTCGAGGAGCAACTCTTCACCCTGCAGAGCCAGAACAGTAAGCTTTCTCAAGAACTAAAACTTAAATTTAGCAAAAAATTGTCTGTTTAAGCTTTTTAAGCAAGTTTTTTAATTTTTTTTTTTCTGTTTGGTGAAAGAAATCATTGTAGACTGAGAGAGAATAGGGTTTTAGGGGGTGCATCAGTGTGTTTATCAACACCAAGAGCCCATTCATCACCTCCCACACAGCTGCCCTCTGGAGTCAAACAGCAAATATTGCTCAGTAATGACTAGGAAAGGCAAGTGTGTGTATGTGTGTGTTCTGCCACTTCAATGTGGCCAGCTGTTAGCAAGACTCCTCAGTCCTGTTCCCGCCTCAAAGTGTGGCACAGAGCTCACTGTGGCATCTGGAGAGACTCATCATTAGTGTCACACACACACGACACGTACACCATGAACAGCCCAATAAAATGAGCCAGTGTTAATATTTATTTACAAAATATTTGAGCCATTTCACTACTGTTTCAGTCAACTTTCGGCTACAAAAATGTACCAGTAGATTATTGATAAAAGTGCTTAACCAGTTATGAATCAGATGTAATTTTTGAAGATGGAAATTGTGCTTTGGGTGTTTTTAACATGTTCTTGTGTTATTTTTCTGATTATGGGGGACATTTTTAAAGAAAATTAAGCTTTAATAGCATTTCTGTGTATTTCTTTATTCAAACAATTAAATCTAAAATATTAAATTTTAAAAAATTGTATTTGTAACGTAGAAAACGTGCTGGGCGGGCCACAAGCTCCCTGTTTGACTCCATTCTGATACATCCACTTGTAGACAAAAAGATCCATGAACATCTTAATTTTCTTCATCTGAGCTGGAATCTGGCTCTAAACTGTACGGCTTTATAGCGGGAGTGTGAGGGGCTGTAAGCTAGTAGGAGAGGGTGTGAATAGAGAGCATGGAGAATGGGGGCGGGGTTGCTCCGTGCCAGCAATCCCACACCCCAGAGGTTCACCTCTGATGAACTAGTGCTGTTCTGCAGAAACTATGTCCCAGAAAATGACAGTTTTTGTTTATTTTTGGCTAAAAAAAAGGCATAATCTTAATTAAAAATAAAAATAAAAACACTAGGAATGCTTTCAAAGTGGCTCAAATTATTGGAGTGGGCCTTTAAATTATTCTAAAACCAAATGAGAAGAAAAAATGCTAACTCTAATCTTATTATCTTGACTATAACAAAGTCTGGACTCGTATTAATTTGCGTCATAGGTCTTCATAAACTCTTTGTCTATCACAGCTGAACGTTCCAGACCATCAAGCTGCCAAAACTTCTTTTCTCGAGGTCTGCACACCTGTAGCTGATTAATTAATCACATGCATCTAATTAACAGCACCTGGGTGCTTCTCAGTTTCCTCAGAAGATGATGATGTACTTTTTCATGCACAATTCCCATACCTATTTTTTTTCCTTTTACACATTTATTAATCTCATGACCATATGTCACTTCTTGGCGTTTCTAACTAATCGTAGGTCTGGTCAAAACAACAAAGGTTTTATTGTCTTGTGACATGTACACTATTACTTTTAAAAGAGGCAGCACTTGGATTACTATTATCTGACATACTCTGTCTTCTTTAAGCTATTTTGGGTAAATGTTTTGTTATAATGCAAGTCTCTTGTTTGTTGCTGTCTCAACAAGGCCCTCTACTGGTTCAGAGGGGTACTGTTAAATTCCATGGGACAGACTTCTCTTTTTTGAGGCAGAGATCTAAGTCATAAAAATAAATCACACATATTTTAAGTGACACCAATAACAATAAGTATCTATATTCTCTAAACCTAAAAAAAATCAATTATTTCTTTAGTGTCTCCTGTAGGGCAGACATTTGGATCATTCCTCATTACAGAGAACAGATCTTTTCTACATTTCTTGTAACTATATTTGTCAAAGTGAAAATCGTTTTGAGTCACTTCTCCTTTTGACAATATATATTTAAGAAAACGTTTCAGTATGTAAGAAGGATGGTGAGTGTGAGCCACAGAACTTGTTCCTCTTACTGAGATGATAAAGCAGCTGGACTGGAAGTAGGGAGGTGTGATTGCTCAGGTTTGGCCTCTGCTGACCTCAGTCCATGAATCACAATCATCTGCTGTCCACCCACTCTCAAGTGTTTTATCCTTTCCTCCAAGTTCTCTCATGTCCTCACACCAGTGATGTAGAAAGCTGTATTTGTGGTTTTAGCCTGTGCACACCACCTAAACTATAAAAGAGACTTTTAAAAAGATTTGTTTTATTTCTGTGCAATTTATTTAGTTTTGTTCTTTCAAAACCAAAAAAAAAAAAGCAGTAGTCAAGGAGGTTCTTTAGTTCTTCACCAAACGCTTATCTTTTTATTTCTTATGTTGAAGCCAAATTTAAAATTGCTTTTATTGTTTATGCTGCAGTAACACAAGTATTTGCTCGTTAGGTTCATTGTTGGTCCAGTCCAGTCGCAAGACCCTGGGGACAGACCTTCAGCGCAGAAATGGAGACCAAATCCAAACCGGGATGGGGATGGTGGCTATTGGTGACCTTCAGTCGATGGCCAGGGAGGAAGGGGAGGGCATGGAAACCACGGAGACTGAAAAATCCTCTCCAGCACAAACCTCACTGCCCTCTCTGGAGCAGCTACTTACATCACCTGATCCTAAACAAGGTGTGTTTGAAGGCAAACATCACAGCAATGATTCCACATTTTATTTTTGTCAAACCTTATTTTATTAAATCTCATGTCACCTTGATTGGACCATCTAGAACCATTTGTGTGGACAGTGGAGCCAACCAAAGAGGAGCTATCTGAAAAGCTGAACACAGCCACGCGCAGCATGGAGCACATGAACAGCCTGCTGCACGAAACTGAGGCCACCAATGCTATCCTCATGGAGCAGATCACTGTATGTATGAGTATAAATTACCTTTTTTACATTTACAGTAGACATTAGTATTGATGTTACCATTTAGCATATTTTTTTATTATCATAAAAAAGAGAAATTTGAAAACATTGGGTCATGTTTTACTTTAATTAAAAACCAAACACAATGACTCAAAAAAAAGCAGCTTGTCTGGCACCCTCTTTTAAATTGGCCTGTATGCGCCCACAGTGACGTCAAACAGCCTGGCGTTCTTCATTGCCCCCTCTTTATCCAGCAGAAAGTAGAATTTGTGTCCCTTGACTCTCAGGGGAATGAAGGATGTGGACTCCTGTCTGTGGGCGTGACAGGCCACCTGGGACAGTGGCACAGTAATCCTCCTGCCTTGGCCTGGGCCCAAAGGCGACTGCGTCCAAACTGTCACCATCTTTCCACCTTCGTGTAGAATCACCTTAAAAACAGAGCGCCGGCAGAACAGAGCCCCGAGGCCGACGATCCCTCCTCCTATCGTCAGGCATCCCAGGGTGAAGCCGTACCTCCAGGCGTTCGAACCCAAGTTCATTTCAAAGCTCCACATGCCGGCTAGACCCGTCGTAGTGGCCAGTTTGGTGTTTTGCTTCGCCTTTTCTCCCCCCGTGTCTCTTAGTCCAGTAAAAGCGAACTGAGCCAGATAGGTCCAGAAGACAAACTGTCCGCCACAGAAGACAGCGAGAAGCCGGAAGAAGCGGGTTCTGTCGTGCTCGAACAAGGTGACATCTTTGGATGGTTGGGCGGAGGTGGAAAGGCTGCGACGAGCTTGCAGTTGTCGGCCTGTGTTGAAAAGTTTCCCGCTGTGTAATCCAGATATAGTGAGTGGAGCGGAACCACCGCTACCAATTGAAGCGGACATCCACACATTTCGACACGGTGGAAATTTGAAAACTCCGCTCAAAATTCGTTCGAACCCCATGGCTAGATAAAAGTATTGCTTCGAACAAACGTAACCACAGTTTTAAATGTCTCAAATAAAAAAACTACCTTTCCTCGCGTTTTAAATTCAGTTTTCTATCCCGGGAAAAACAAGTGAAAGCCCGGAGAGCGCGGCCATTTTGGGTCAAGTGACGTAAAGGGTCAGACGGGGTTTTGCTAAATCTCGCGATTTGTTATGGAAATTATTTTTTAAATTAATTAATTTATTTATTTTAAGAGAACGTTAAATTATTTAAAAGGGTGTTTATAGCTATAAAAAATAAGTTCATTTTTTGTTTAATTATTTATAATAAAAAAATCTGAAGATGTAAAAAACACTATTTTTTTTCACACAGTGCATTCAGTTCTATAACTAGATTTATATTTATGCTTTTTTAAATCAATGTTATTTTTCCAAAGTGTTCAGCTTAAAAAAAAATATATAACTTTCAAATAATCTCAGAAATGTCTAATGAAAACTGGAGAGCAAATGTTTTAAGAGTTTAATATTTGTCTCACATCAATTGCTTTTTTATATGTTTTTGTTGTGTACTAAAAGTAAAACCTGCATTTATACTACATTTGTTAATTTCTGGAATTTTCGCTTCTTGGGGAAATAGATAAGAATTTTTTTTTTTTCCTTCCATCTTTTGCCTTAAGTGTGTTTTTATTGTAAAAAAAAAAACATGCTGGAACCTTACATGTAGAATCTTCACATCTTCATTGGTATTTTGTTTCAGTGTTTTTTTTTTTTTTTTATGTCTTTCTTCCTACCAGCTGTTGAAGAGTGAAATGCGACGTCTTGAGAGGAACCAGGAGAGGGAGAAAAGTGTTGCCAACCTTGAGTATCTGAAGAACGTCTTGCTGCAGTTCATCTTTCTCCGTTCTGGGAGTGAGAGGCAGGCCCTGCTGCCTGTCATTCACACAATGCTGCAGCTTAGTCCAGAGGAGAAGAGCAAACTGGCTGCCATTGCACAGGGTGAGTAGTTTCTGAACAGCCTATGCACTTTACACAAAATTAGCTTTTGGTTAAGGCTTTACCACAATTTTTAAATATTATTTTAGATTTTCTTTTACATTTTAATGTTCCAACACAACAATCTTGTAGCTCATCAGATCTTTGAGAAAATATCACTGCATCAGATTATTTAATAACATGTGTTTCCCTCCTTTGTGTGCAGGTGAAGAGGAAAGAAGTGGTTCTCGGGGTTCGGGGTGGGGTTCGTACCTCCACAGCTGGTCTGGAATCCGTTAAAACTGAAGCCTAACCAAACTGACTCAAAGGACTGGGAGCGACATTTACTGAGCCATTTCCTGTGAGATTATGTTGTGAAACATTGACCCCATAGTTGATGTGGTCAATCTATTATATATCTGGGACCAAGGAATGTATTTAAGAGCCTGGTGGAGATTATTAAGACCAAAATTATTTAACTTGCGTTGATAGGTCCAAGGTTTAGGTGTATTGATATTTATGTTTATTTATATGGCCACATCTTATTGTAAAATCTTCTTTTCAGTTAAGGGCATTTCAGAGAATATAACAAATTAAACTTGTTGCTGTAGCTATAATCCACAATTAATGGATATATGAAGAGATTATTCTGGGACATTTATGAAAACTATTACTTGAATTTATTTGTCAAATGCCTGATGAGTTTTTGTGCAGATCCATTCACTAAGGGCGCTTTGTGCTCGATCAGTGGGCATCTCATAGCTCTTGAGTCACTTTCAAGGCTAGACATTACTGTTAAAATTTGTGTCTGTGCTTTATGAGGAGACGTTTTCTTCCTCTCCATTCCTTACATTACATGTGATCATAGTTTGTTTAAGCAAAGCGTCTCTTTAATCTGTACAGCTTTTGCCTGAAAGATTCAGATAAAGTTTTAAAAGCTGCATGGTTTTTGATCATATTTACATAAGGAAGTGTGAAATAGTTTGGAGTTGAACTGTATTGTAATATGTCTTTATCAGCAGATTGACTTTCTTTCATTTCAAATATGTCATATATTTATGATAATTCACCTTCTTGGGGGGTTTAAAGGTAAAGAAATCATTCAAAGGATGAGTTTTCATCTATAACATGTATCAATGTTTGGTTTGGGATGTTATTTGTTCTTTCTGAAATATCAGTAAATGGAGGATGGCGCTCACGGTGGCATCTGACAATGCTTTGGTGCCTTTCTTTGACCAAGAATCCAAGTCAAACCTCATTATTAAACTCCTTAATATCATAAATGAATTTGAGCTTCAGTCTTGTAGTGGTAGGTGGGGAAATAAACATGCATGTAAATATATTCTGAAAGCACATTCCACAAGTTATGCCACTGGCAGTCTTGTGAGATTCATTCATCACAATGAATGTATATTCTTCTCTTCTTTTAATCCAAGTTTTTATTTTCATGGTGGGTTCTGTAAGCTTGGAAGAGTTGATTACTAATTAAATGCAAGATCTAATAGAAAATCTGTGAGATTTGTATCTGGTCTTCCTTTTTTATTGTTTGAAATAGTCCTAAAATATGTTGTTGAATATGTTCAAATCGGTGCTGGTGATCACAGTACAGAGGGACTGGATGTCCTCATCCTGCCTGAAGGAGGGAGAAAAGAGTGGGGGCTTTCCTTTTAAGGGCAGAACTGCTCTTCTGGTAGAGTGACGTAGTCCGGAGAGGAAACCACAAAAAATGACTACTGTACTCAGTTGGTTGCAAAGGTAAACAGACTATTATTTCTTGAATGATGTGCAATGGAACCACTCTGACTTTGCGGTGCATCTAAATAGTTCTTTTTCCATTTCAAATTCAAGTATTTTGATGACTTTTGCAGAGCAGGAGTTGGAGTGTGTTTGAAACTTGAATGGAAAACATTTAAAGGTGAATGTTTTGCACAGTGCATTATCTTAGTGCTATGTTTCTATCAAAAAGTAAAAGAAAGGAGGGAAATCACTTTCTCTGGAGCAACAGAAAGTCTAGATAGAATGATGCACCAACAGCAGGCAGAAGCTGTATAGCCACATGAATGACTTCTTGTTGGTACAAAAGCAGAATCTGACGCTCCTGCATAGAACTTGATGGGTCAGACTGTTTCCTGTCTGTAAAAAACAGCAAAAATACTAATACGGATAAACCTCACGCACTGGATGAAAACTTTCACAAACAAAACGATATTCCGGCATCCGGTGACTTTCAAAATAAAGTACAGCTCCTCCAATTGTTTCAGTTTGACCTTAAATAAAGAAAATCTAGATGGATTGCAGTGCTTCATTATGTTAAAAACAAAACAGAATACCTCCCATAATTTTCTGTTCCCTTAAGGTGTTTACATTTTGTTGTTTGCAAATAAACTACTAGGCCTACAACTTAATGTTTCTAACAACATTTAGTATCTTTGACATTATGAAAAATGTTGGTATTGGTATTTGGTACGTGTGCAAATGTGAATATGTAGTTAAACCTAGAGAATCTAAAAGTTTTTTTTTTTTCTATTATTATTGGATAAGCAATAATTGGTGTTGAAATTAATTATATCGATGGTAAAATAATGCACTTTTATGATTTGAGGAGGGTTTAAACTTAAGACATTAAAGAGTAAGTTTGAACACTGCGTGGCTATAGTCAGAGAATAAAAGTGTACTTAAAAGAGAAACTGAAAAAATGTATAGAAATGGCTATACTTATGACCTCTGTTTCTGTTCGATTTGCAACGTGCACAAAAATGTTTGCTTTACTTTTAAATAATTATATAATTACTATTTTTTTCTCGAAGCTTGCACTGCTGCTCCACGAACTCAACGTAAATCAATTAGCTGAACCCTTTTATTTTGAAGGCCCCAAGCGGAAGTTAAACATCATTGCAAGAGCGGCGCGAGGACAGAGGCGAGGCCGTCCTCGTTCGCCATTCTGCGCAGGGAGACAACCGACACTCCGTATCCCGGGCTGGACAACATCTGGACATCCGCATCTGAGAGCAGAAATCGTCTGCGGTCCGAAGGTGTGGAGAAGGATGCTCGCCATTACCGAAATGACCAACGGGTAAGGCAAAAGACACGCCACTGAAGAGGAAATCCAACTTAAAAGTTAAGAAGTCAACAGTTTTTAGATGGAGAGAGAGAGAAAAAAACCGCTATGCTATTTTTCTGATTGGAAACTCCCCTAAAGTCATTATTTAAGGATTTTAAAACTTTATTTTATCTCTGTTATGCTTTTGAAATACTATAACGTGTTTTTTCTGTTTTTGTGTGAGTGGAAAATGCTTTAAAGAGCACAGTAGCTATCCCAATGATTCATCTAACTGGAGCTGAACTTGAAGCTGGCGCCCCCTACTGTATGAAAAAAATAAATCACACAGCTGCTTCAGCCAAAAAGCATACACTGTCCTTTTAAATCACTATTATTTTAAGTTTAAAAAGCACAGTATTAGATCAGATTAGAGTTAGGATTGAAAAATATGTCACTTCAGCCCCTTTGGTTCTGGTAAATTTTGATTCAGAGCTTTCCCAAGAAGACTTAGAGGTTTTTCCTCTGTGTCCATACGTCCTCAGACATGAGACAATACCAGAAAAGGTTAAAAATGACAATTGGCTGTAATGATGCTCCTATTTTCTACAAATCCCCCTCCTCCCTGCCTTGGAATGTCCTCAGTGGGTCACTGGACAGTGTTCACAGCTCTTCCAACCACTTCCTGACTGTTCTTTCCCTTGGGTCTACTCTCTGAAAGAGATTTTTCCCTCCACCACTATGGTGTGATTGCTACTGTGTGTTCCATAGAGTTAATTATGGCCTGGAATGACTTTTTATAAAGTAATCTGGACTGTGAGAGGCTCTTAAAGGGAGAGTCTGAGGAGCTTTGCATTTATTCTGCATTAGAATGTCTTTTTATCTGATCCCACGCTGTGTTGATACAACCGGAGCTCAGACAAATGTCTCCCCCTCCAGTGTAGACTTGTCCTTGTTTGGAAGTGGTGAAGCTGGAAGATGTAGGATTTAGGTGTGTGTGCTGTAACTGGATGCTTGTGGTGTGAAGGAGTTTGGCAGGTGAAAAGCTTGTAGAAACTTGTTTTGAAGGACTGTTGTTGTATAAAGGGTCTTTGTTATTCTACTTTTCCATTAATTAGCATTATGAAAAATTAAGTTTTACGTATGTAATAGATTTGACGATTCTCTGTTTATGTTTTAAATATTTATTTTAATTCTTCCTATTTTAAGATGCATTTTTGATGCATTCACGAAGAAGGAATTTAAGAAAATGAATACAATTGTAATCAACTGTTGTTTTTTTAACTGATAAAACATTTTTCCATGCATCAAGAGTGAACTATAAATGGATGTGGCTGAGAGAAGCTGGTAGTTTTTCAAAATAAAGCAGAATCAGATAATCAATTAAGCAAAACTATTGTAAGTTCTGAATTTAAGTGGTCCTTTTTGTGGAGGTCAAAAATAGTTTTCAGCTCATTTTTAATGTAAAAAAATATAATTATGTGTAACATCAATAATAAATGTTGCAGTGTATATATGTGTGTGGTTTGCCCTCCCAAAATTAATACTGTGGAATCAGATCAGTCAGTTTTGTCTTCACGACTGCATCAATTAAAAAGTTACATATTTACTGATAAATTATTCACATTTCCTTCTGTATTTTAAGGTTTTCATGAGCTTATTCAGTGAGACGGTGTTATCTCCCATGAGGGTGGCTTACAGAAGTATTTTCCTGAACATGTGATGCATGTTTGGAAATGTGGCTCCTTATTCTATTTACTGAAAGGCTCTGTTTTCTTTCACAACTTTAGTAAATGTATTTTTGGAAGTGCTTTGTCCATGTTTTTATTTGTATGAATGCATGTAAAAGCTCAAATATATTATTAGTGTGTTTGTACTGTATACTTTTCCATCCATTTCATTTATAAAACAGCTGGAGGAAATAAAGTGTGAATGTAGCTTGTATGCTGGGAAGAGCTGCTGCTTTGTTCTCTGTTACTTTTCCATTAGCTCATGACATGAATGATAATGTGATATGTGTTATATCAGGACAAAAATTGTCACAAAAATAAGAAAAGCTGTTATATTTTAATGAAATGAGCTAAAATAACTAAATATTCTGATTTTAACACAGCATTTACTTTGTGAGAAGCTAACTGTTTCATCTGCTTTGATGAATCATTTTTTTATTCTCAAATTTGTTGTCTCATCCTTTATTTGTAAACTAGAAATACTTCTGTATTCTTTAGTATGAAATGACTCATGAGGTGTTTTCTCATACGTGTCTGTTCTACTTTGATGCAACAAAGCGATTCATGTGGACTCCATTTTTAATAGGATCAACTTGTATAATACATTTAGGCTGCAGCCAAGCCCAGGACAGAACATCCACTGTGTCCTTATATACATGTATACAGCTGCAACTGGAATCTTCCATTTAGTTTACAAAAACTAAATGTGTCTAAAATTAAAGGAACTTCCTTTTTTAAATTTCTTAGATTTTTTTTTTTTTTTTTTTTTTTTTGCATGTTAGCAAAACCTCACAAAAATATTGAGACATTTTTCTCTATAATGGTTTTGATTTCTGGCATTTATTTTGGTTCTTTCCAAGTCAGATATTTTGGAATAAATGTACTTTAAAAAGTTAACCTTGAAGTAAAATGCAAGAATTTTAAGCTACATAAATTTCGAGCTGATTCTTTACTCTAGAAGTAACAGAACTCCTCATGCAAATGTTATTTTTATGACACCAACAAATGATTTACATTAAATTACGTTTTTACTTTTGAATGATGAGATCAGGTATGACATTTTCTTTTCTAGTTTTTACTTCTTTTTGGGAAACTGAACCATTTCCAATATGATCCCACCACTCCCATACCTCCCAATTTGTAATATAAACCACATTTTTCCTATTTTTGTAAACCAACACATGTTTCAAAAACCAAATCCTTACTTCCCATCTGTTGCTAATTCAGTGTTTTAAACTATCGCTCCTTTTAGACTTTTCAGTTCACAACTTGATGATAAAGATGCTTCTCTAAAATAAATGAGCAGTGCTTGTTCTCCCTTTCGTTAAAATTTATCATTTGATCATGTTAACATGTAATCTTTAATCAGTCATCATAAAAAAATGAAGATAAAGTTCCAAGTTGATTTCTTTATTTTTTTCTATGATTCTTCACAATACGCCTATTGTTTATAAGGCAAAGTAATACTGCTTTTTTTTTTGTAAATTCACGCACTTGTATGTCATTTGCAAAAGTCTTTGTTGTAAAGATAAATCAAATA
>NC_050532.1:11461627-11470861 GCF_002922805.2 Oryzias melastigma | reverse complement strand
ACTTCCTATCTGGTCCTAATATAGTGTTTTAAACTATCGCTCCTTTTAGACTTTTCAGTTCACAACTTATGATTTAATAATGATAAAGATGCTTCTCTAAAATAAATGAGCAGTGCTTGTTCTCCCTTTCATTAAAGTTTATCATTTGATCATGTTAACATGTAATCTTTAATCAGTCATCATAAAAAAATGAAGATAAAGTTCCAAGTTGATTTCTTCATTTTTATTCTATGATTCTTCACAATACGCCTATTGTTTATAAGGCAAAGTAATACTGCTTTTTTTTTTGTAAATTCACGCACTTGTATGTCATTTGCAAAAGTCTTTGTTGTAAAGATAAATAAAATAAATCACAAAAATAAGGAGCTTCATATAGATTAAATGTATACTTACATCATGTGTTTGCCTCTATAGTAATTATATATATATTTGTTAAAATTGTTTTAACATTTCTAAAAAAAAGTTGAAACTACAATTAGCATAGTTTTTGCACATTTTTGACATCATGGTTTTCCTCTTAAAGACATTTTTAAAGAAAAATCATATTAGTTTTTAAATTCTTTTTGTGCAAATGTCTTTTACATGTTAAAATTCAGCTTGATTCCAGAAAGTTATAAAATGAGGTCTTTAGTGCCTTTTCACATCTTCTCTTCACCTCATTTTTTCCTTCTTGTCTTCTCTCCTTACCTGTGGACAGGTAAATTATTCTAAACTGGAAAAAGAGAGGTCCGCTCCAGGTTTTTCTTACAGACGCACATGGTTTTGACACTTCGTTCTTCTGCTCACACGTTCATCCGAGCGTGCAGGAAGTGATGCTTCCTTACAGGCAGAGATAAACACTGTGAGAGTGACAGCGACAGCAGAAACAGCTTCACATCTTCATTGCAATCCAACACCGTTCTAGTAAGATATTTTTGTTTGTTTTATTGTCAAATGTATATTTAGGTGCAGTATCATTACCCGTCATAGTTCTTTATAACGTATTGCATCTAAGCTAATCTTTGTGAAGCAGTTCTGCTTGGTTAGTTGTTTGCCATAGTGTGTGTGCTTCCTCTTCTGCAAGTGTGATGCCATAACGTGGTTATACTTTAACATAAGAATGAAGAAGAAACGTGGAAACTAACATCATTGCTACTGTTGATGTTTAAGCAGATGCAAGCAAAGTTAGCTTTTATTCACTCCACTGTTTTACATATATGAATTGCAATAGAAATAGAGCTTGAAATATGCGAAATAAATTTTCTTGGACCTTTTTCAAGAACAAAAATATCCCCTTTACTTAATGAATCTTTTCATGATGTTTTTATCTTGAATTCAGAAAAAAAATATCAGATAATCTGATTGATCCCCATTTAGCCAAAACTCAGTGTGCATTATTGTCTTCCTTCTGTGATCCAAAAGCCTTCAGGAGGGCTTGAGCACAAACTTGTTCTGGAAAGTAGTTGTAATGCATAACTTTGCCCACATGGGGGCAGCAGAGTTACACTAGAAGGCAAACTCTTTACAGGAGAGACGTGGAAGAAAAAGACATCTTTGTAAACACATTAATAAAAACTGAAAAGGAGTATAATTTTTTTTGTTTTTAACAATTTAATTTATATCATAATTTGTGGATGATGATCCAATTTAAACATTGTTAATCAATTAATCGTTACACCTCTAATATAAATATTGTGTTTATGTTTATAATTTTACTGTTTAGAAGAAAGTGTTACTCCTTTCCTTGTGGAGTGAGTGATGAGTGTTGCCACATAAGGTTTCAGGGTGAAGGTTTCCAAAGCTGCACATCATCATCATCATCATTGCTTTATCATATTCAGACTTGTCCCCCAGTTCTTCTACCATCTTGCAGCCGGATGAGAGCATGATGGGAAAGTTCTGCACTCAGCATTTTACGAGACTGTAATGGCTCTAATAGTAGATCTTCCAAAACATTTGATTTCATCCCCAGTACATCCATGATGCTTGTTAACTTGGACATGATCTCGGATGTTGTGTGTGTTCTAAGTGTCTCTTATTGTGTGCAGAGCCGAAAAGAGTTGTCTGTTGAATAAGAATGGAACTTTTAAAGCGTTTAGAGTTTGTGCAACTATGTGCGAATGGCTGTAAAATTCAGGTGGAATCCTCAACAGGTCAAGGCAAGCTGCTGTTCTCTGGGCTTGAACCTGTTCTTACAGATCTGGAGGAGCTGTTACTGTTACTCCACCCACAGCGTTTGAACACCAACAAAGATGCTCCTTATCTTTTAAAATAAGATGGTTCAACCAGACTCTCCAACCAGTAAAACATAGCGAGGTTAAGAAGTAACTTGTGTATCTAAAAAAATAGTTATATTTACATAATGGCTGTTCTGTGGTAAAGAAGGATTGACTTTAGTCTTGTTGTAATTCCAGAAAAAACAAAAAGATAATTATAAAGTTTGAAAACAGATTCTTTCACTACAACTAAAAGTAAATTACTCATATATGTAATGATGGTGTTATTCTGTAGTCCAAAGGTTTTTTTTTTTGTCTGTATTCCTAATGGAAGTGCTGACCTTTTTCTCTCTAAAGCAACAATCTAAACATCCCAGTTACTGCTCCTTCTGCTTGTTTGTGTCCACGCCGTCTGCGTTGCGATGAGGTCACAGCTCGGTGTTTTCAATCATGGAAGGAGCTTCCAGCCAGATCGGGAGAAGTGCTTGTGTTCTGTTTGCGCCCTGAGAAGAAGGCTTGTTCCTGTTTAATGTGTCAATGAATTATTCATGCGCTGACATTTTGTTTTTCAATAGTGTGTTGTTTGGGAAAATATTTCAGTCTGGAGCTCAAATCTAATAATTCACCCAAAAACCTGAACATTCACACTCTCTTGTTGACTTTCTTCTCGTGTTACACCCTTTAAAATAGACAGAACTGTTGTCAAAACATGTGGATGTCATGTTTCACTCCTATATGATGCTGCAATGTTTATCAAAAATCATCTGTATGTGATAGGTGTGCTATCTTTGTCCAGTCGTTTATTAGATGTGATGAACTCAGCTTTAATCTATAGATTATTTTAATATTATTCACTAAAAACAGTATTATCTTTATTTTTATGTCGTATTTACATTTGTTTTAAGCAGAACAATTGCAGAAGAATGTAAACAAAAAGTCTAACAACTAACTCCTTTTTGTTAAGTCTGCCCGCCCCCTACCTGCTGCAGTAGGAGGAGCTACAACTTCAGTAGCTAGGTGAGCAGGCGGTGAGGCCACGCCCCTGGATTTGTCTTGCCATAACAGTGTGAGACATCTAGAGGTGTGTTTGGGAGAGAAGCTCGAGAGCCACAAACTAACAGAGAATTTCACTCTGCTCCAAATATTAATGTTAATCTGAGAAGTCTAACAAGACGGAGGGAGAGCGGAGAGGAGGAGATGAACTCTCTGAGGCTGAAAGAGTTGTCCACTTCAGACTTGTACAGACGGAGACAGGAGAAGCCAGACGGCTATGGGGGTGTGGGACAGGACAGCCCCAGGTGAGTGGGCCCGTGTGGGGCCTTCACATCCTGGTGGTGGGGCTTTCATGTCTAACTTAATTCACTTTTTAAATAATATTTTAGTTATTTTTTTCTGTTCAGCCAACAACATTTTCACGTTTATGTTTTCAGTTTTTTTCCATAATTTGACCTTCAGAGTTTTTTTTTAATGTGCAGCCCTTACAATGGGTTTGTTTGTCATTAGCTGTTTATCACTCCTCAGAGTGCTTTACAAATCACCATGTTTCCATGTTCGTGCTCCCAAAGAAACACTTCATTAGCAAACAGTGTGTGAAGATAAGTCCTGACCTGTGTGTGTGAGGGATAGGGTGAACTGTGGAGGAGTGTTTGATCAGTAAATGCTGCAGCTGATGGTTGAATTCCTCAGGCTCGTGCGAGAACAGAGCCCCGATAACTGTGCGATAACATCAGGCTTTTTACGTTTTTGCCAAACTGTTGCTGCTGGGAATTGAACCACCAACCCTTCGGGCTCTACCTTTTGAGCACAGGAGTTTGGGTGTGTGTGAACTTTAAGTGGTTGGAGGAATGTAGCAATGTGAGGAATGTGAACAAAAACAGGGGGCTTTTATAGGTGTCCCCAGCTAACCCTTAAGCCTTTCTTACACGTGAACTCCTTGCCCTTATAAAGGGCAACGTTTCTTCACAATGGATTCATTATATTATTTTGAAAATCAGCTGTTGTCTTAAAAACAATATGTTGGAAGAGTAGGGATATATACATAGATGAAACTTATCTGATCTTTAAATAGATCCTCACAGATGTGTTGTTGGGAGCAAATAATGCTTATTACTTTAGAGTTTTAGATTTTTTTTGCCACATTTTTTTCTTTTTTAACAGTGTTTTAAGCACTAGGTTGCAGATAAAACTTACAAATACGATAAAGCAAATAAAAGGAGCTTTGTAATTTAGTCACAAATGCATTTAAAGTCCAACTTCGATCATCGTTTGGTGCATTTTAGAATCATTTTTATGCAGTTTTTAGCCAAAATAAAATGAAAAAAATTCTAGGACATGGTTTCTCCAAAGTGGCAGTAGTTCATTTGAAATTTACCTCTGTGGGCGGGACCGCTGGCGCAGGGCAACTCCACCCCTCTCTGTTTCTGAGGGCTCAAACAGGGTGCTTTTGACCTGCCTAGCGTATTTCCTACACCACAAATACGCCCTTTAAAAAACGTACTTAAAAAATGATCAGAAATTTCATTTTTAGCTTAACTTTCTTTATATATGTCCTTAATCATTAGAAAAATGACACAAGAACCTGTTAATAAACCACAATTTTCATTGGAAGAAAAATGTTAAATACAAATGAAAATTATTTTTGTGCCATCGAATTGCAAACAAAAGTCACAGTTTTTAGATCAACATTTCCTAAATTGCAAATAAATGTAATTTTTTGGGAAAAAAACTTCTAAATGCAAACATTTTGTTTGCAATTGAAGGTCTCAAAACTTCACTAAATTACTGCACAATACAATACAAAGCAAATTTATCATCATCGTAAAATCAGCCTGTATAACACATGTATCAAAAAACACGGCTTAAATTGCAATAAATGGTTGCCATAAATGTTTACACACGCAAAAACAATTTTATGGCAGCTTGATGTATTTAACAAATTAAATAGAGCCTTCTTGTCCAATCAGATGTTGGGAACTATGTTATGTAGACATGGATCATTTGGAGCATAGTTTAAGTTCTGTTGAATTTATTTAAATAAAACTGATGCATTGAGATAGCAATTATGTACTAGTTGTTCTAGTATACTATATTACAAAGTTTGCAATATAGTGACACAAAATACTCCTTATATTACAGCATTTCTTTGTTTTACTTTAATAAATCTTTGTGGGTTTACTTAGTAGGAGGAAAGTGAAATGATGGGATTGACTGCAGTTTTCACTCTTGCTAGTGAACCACATGGTGGTGATTTTAAAGTCGTAAAGAGGGAATAAAGGTCATATAGTATTGAAAACAGAAAACATGTTGATGTTATCCTCAGGGCTGTGTGTTTCCTGCACTACAGTGAAGTGGGTCCAGACTGGATAGGTCAAAGTGTCCTTTGGGAGTCCAAAAACAATACAAGCGTTAATCACAAGCTGTGTTTGAACAGTCAGTGCATCAGCGCATGCTTTAGTTTTATAAGAGTGCACGCTTGTGTACAGACTTGATGCTCTGCCAGACGGCCAAAAAAAAAAAAAAAAGAAGAAGAAGAAAGTTAGTTGAAGCAGCCCTCGCCTCCCTGTTGCCGTAGTTACTGTAGACACAGTGAGTATAGGGGTGTGTGACCAGGGTGTGTTTGAATTGTGACTCTGGCCGTAGTTTGCTAGTCATACAGCAAAAAACATGAAAAGGTTCTTTCTTACATGTGACATTAAATTGTGATGTACTCAAACTGATTCACTTAGCCAACAGTGAGACAGGTTTTAACAAGAAATGTTGTGTTGTGTGCTGTTTTACAATTTATTTGCACTCAGTTCTCCATAAATTGTCATAAAACGACATCATAAATAGTTCAAGTAAGATGTTAAAAAGGCTTCAGACAAGTCAGAGCGTTTTATTGATATTTAGCATTTTATTTGTCTAAAAATTCCTGTGTTTGGTAGCCCTCCTTTCATAAAAGATGCTAATTTCCTTCTTGGTGATTTGGTAAAACTAACCTGTGACACTGAAATACTCAACAAAGAGGAAGTCTCAAAGTTTTCTATGCTGCAGAGAGAACTATCATAAAAAAAATCCTCTAGAATTTAATAATAAGCATTGAAGAAAAGCATTTCAATCGGCTTATACTATAGATTTTAGACTTTATTTTTATTTGCACTCATATAACATTGCAAAAAGCAGGTATATAAATACATAAAAAGTAGGTGTAGGACGAGGCAAAAAAACTGATATTAGAGCCTCTACGTAATAAAACTTTAAATTAGCATAAAATACAATTATATAATTTTATGCATTAACTAATATACACTTTACGCATCATAATACAATCATTTTTTTTTTATCAGGGATTGCCTTAAACTCATTTTAAAAGAAGGTGTAATGTGATAAAACAATGAATAATGTTTGTTTCTTAAATTTAGCACAAAATTGAAACTTTCTATATAGACATAATCAAACGTAGAGATGCAACGGATCACTTACCCCATGATTTGGTTTAGCGGTCTGATATGCGGTTCAGTTTTGAACCTAGAATGGTTGCATCCCCTGAAGTAATAGACGAATATTTCCGTTTTTTAGTCCAATCCCTTCATCTCACTAAAAAGTAATGTGGGTGATAATAACCACATCTGCTCTGGTAGAAGTCTATGCCTTTGTTCACTTCAGACCGGCTCTAACAGCCCAGGCTTCTGACTCTGTGACGCTCAGTTGAGTCATTTTCCACCGTTTTGCAGCCCACCTGGCTGGCACCGCAACCCAACAATCCACACCAGCAGGATACTTTATCACACCAGACTGTAAATCAGTGACCTGATCTCATCCCCGGCTTTTATTTTAGGGTGGAACATTCTGCAATGCCAGTGACGGACGACACAGTAATCAGGAGCAGAGCTTCCTGTTCAGCCACCACCCTCTGTCCATTGTACCCCAGTCACTCAACACTGGTTTCCAGTGCCTGAACCCCCAACAGAACACTCAGAATATCATGTAATAGTTCCTGATATTCCTATATATTTTAATCAAAATTAGAGACTATTTACCATTGCAATGACTCATGTTCATAGTGTGGGGGTCCCTTTCAAGAGGCGCCACTTTGAGCTCCTATTATGTATACAAAGTCTTCTGCACAGACACACGCGTAAAACACGGCAGCTGCCAGCGCCTAGTTTGGAGTTGAGGCTCCACTGGGTGTCTATTTGTAGAATGGAGTAATGTAGAAGGCTTTTATACTGAAGGACTCTGAGACGGCTTTCAGCTGGACTCTTCCACACACACACGCACAGATTCAGAACCTCGTATTTGTTATTGGTTCCTCGAGCAGCTTTTTTCTTTAGGTCGAACGTCAAACATGTTTGTCCCGCTGGAGCGTATTTCCGGATCTGGCCTGGTGTTGTTTTGATGTTTTGGGGAAGTGGTCATTAATTTGAGAAGCCAGTTGAGCGTAACTGCATAAATAGCTGTCATTTTCCCAGAAGAGAGACGGTTTTAGGGTGCAGAGGAATGCCGGAGCTTAGGCCATGATAGGATTGGAAAAGATTAGCATATTTTATTATCGCTAGTCCATCCAAAAAACTTCAGAATCCTGTTTTAATTTGGTGTTCATACTTTTGTTTTTTTTGTAACAAAGAATTTGAGCCAGAGCAAGATTCCTTTGTGTCAGGAATAATCACTTAAGTTGAGTAAATTTGAAAATAAAGTCTATTCAGAGTGGGGATCAAAGCCAAAATTTATTTATAAATTCCCTTCTTTTTGGGTGCTTGTAGCACTTAAATACCACAAAGGAAGGAGACATGGTGGATGGTGAATGACAGGGAAACAAAGAAAGCATGTCTGATGCTGGAATTAACCACGCTTTAGTTCTGCATTTGATTATTATAAGCTGGAGGCTCTGAGTCAGTAAAAACCACTTGATGAGAGCCAGACGGATGACACCGATCAGCCAGTTTCTTGCTGCATTGTGTTTGTTTAAGCGTAGAACTCGCAATAAAAATATATTTATTCATCTTTTTGTTTGTGTTACACCTGAGTCTAAATCACGTGTCAAAGTCAAGGCCCAAGGGCCGGATCTGGCCCTCTGGGTAATTCTATCCGGCCCTCCAGATCATTTTATGTTTATTGTTATTAATGGCCTGACGTTATCTTGCGCTCATTTCTGGCTAATATAAATTTGACAAAATATATTTTTATGGAGAGTAAAATATTGAAAGTTATTTAAGGTTTAAGATGATTTATTCTGGAATAATAGTTCTACCTTTTTATTTTTCATAATTATGTTCAAAAGTTTTGGTTTGTAAAGTTTTAAAAATTGGCAATTTGTTAGCTTTTTTACTGTTTTGGCATTTACTTTTTAGGCTATTTTGGAGTTTAACTAATTTTTTGGCTACATGCTAGCTGTTTTGGCTAATGTAAGTATTTAAAAAATATTCTTTAGGCTGTTTTGGAGTTAGGCTAATGTTTACATGCTAGCTGTTTTGGATAATTTAGGCTATTTTGGAGTTTAGCTAATATTTAGGCTTCATTATAGCTGTTTTGGCTAATGTAGGCATTTAAAAAAGAATTGTTTAGGTTGTTTTGGAGTTAGGCTAATATTTGCATGCTAGCTGTTTAGGCTAATTTAGGCTTTTTTTTATTAGTTTTTTTAGGCTATTTTGAAGTTTAGCAATTTTTTTCAGATACACGCTAGCTGCTTTGACTAACCTACATTTTTTTAAAGCTAATTTGGCATTTAGCTAATAATTTAGGCAGCTATCAGCTTCAGCATTTTCCGCTATCAAATACAGCATCTTCAGCGGCCAAATTCAGCTTACAGCATTCACTACTACATTATTGCAGGTAATGCTACACATCTAGTTCATAATTATGTTAAAAAAAATTAAAACATTTAGTTTTAGAGTGTTCAATGAATGTTTATCCTGTTTGGCCTGCAATCCAAGTTATGTTTTGGATTTGGGCCCCTTGTGCGATTGACTTTGACACCCCTGGTCTAGGTGTTGTGGTGCTTTATACTCTTTTTTTGTCAAGAATGTTGTGCTTTAACCTTTTAACACCTGAGGCGTTATCG
>NC_050532.1:11461386-11461562 GCF_002922805.2 Oryzias melastigma | reverse complement strand
TCTTTAACATACTGTAACTTTTCAACCATTAACACGATCAACGTAATTCCAGTAGAATCTACTGGAATTACATTGATCGTGCTAACAATTACAAAATTACAGTAAATCAAAGAACCTAAACAGTGGAGCGCCGGTGTTAAAGGGTTACTCCTAAAAATATTTTGTCCAGTCAAATT
>NC_050532.1:11444445-11461301 GCF_002922805.2 Oryzias melastigma | reverse complement strand
GACCTCCGTCTGAACAGGAGTCGGGGTGGGCTCTTTAACTGGAGTAACCTGCACAAGAATAGTGCCACAGGAGGGGAGGGTGTGGAGGAAAAAGAGGGAGAGTAGATGGGAGAAAGAGGGAGTGTGTCCATGAAAACAGTGTTTGTGGAGGAGAGGGAGGGAGGAAGCAGACTTTCGGCAGTGTGATCAGTTGGTGGTTCTACAGCTCTTTCTACGTTCCTCTTGTCCTCACCGCCGAGGCATTGCAGCAGATTTTTCTGTTCGTTCAGGGATGGGAGGCCCCCTCTCGAGGTTTTAGATGGACATCTGGAATTAGGTCACTGCTCTGTTGGGGATCATGGAGATGAACGGTCGTGCTCACCCGCCGTCCATACCTGAGGATGGCGAAGCCCCCGACCAAGTGCACCGCCGGGAGATGAACGGCTTCCACACCAGTCAGAGTGACGGAGGAGACACTGAACTGCCGGTGTCCAAGTCTCAAAGGAGGAAGAGTGATGTTAAAGTCTACAAAGAGTTCTGCGACTTTTATGCTCGCTTGTAAGTAGTTGAAATTACATTTTTAAGGGAAGTCTGAAGCTTTAAAAGGTGTACCTACTTAAATTTAGCATCAAGTCACCTCATAGGTCATGAGATCATTATTTCCAACATTTTCCTGTGGAAATGCCAACCAAAAGCGCTGGAAAAGAAGCTGTTTGTTCAAGGGGGAGTTAGCATGAAGGAATCCGCTCTCGCTGATGGGGAGTGTGTTAACTCGGAGCTGACTGCAGTGTTACAGAATGTGAAGAATTCTGATATGCTTCGAGCTGGCTTTCACCGGCCACTTTGATTAGCTCAAGCCGCCAGGCTGCCATGTTTGTGTGGGATCGGGGAGCCCTACTAGAGGGAGAGCACAGTGGAGGACTATTTTGGTGGAAAGGGGGGAAGTTGTTACGCAAAGTGGCAGCTGGCATTTGAGGTATGAGTGCCTGGGACTCAGAAAGGCTAAATATATATGGTGCATTTCTGAGCGATACAGGTTCATCATTGGCTGTGGGGAAATAGAGACGTGGGATCCCCCGCAGTTTTTGGAGGGGACATTTTAAAGCTTTAAAGTGAATCAGTATTTGGCCAATTAGAGGAAGATTTCTTATCCCGCAATGAAAGCAGTAATTTCTTTATTTCTCCTCCAACAAATGGAAACCAAAAACTGCGAAAGTCATTGAGGAAAAGTGTGGTTCTAGTGTGGTTTGCTTTCTAGGACATACTTTCTGCAGAGCGGCAGTAAGTAGTTCATTAGAAATTCACCTCTGAGTTGTGGGCGGGCCCTTCCTGTTGCTCAGAGAGACCGTTGTTAAGAGCAACCCCGCCCCGCTGAATGAGAGATGTTTATGCGCTAGCTTAAACATCCATCCATCTCCTTCCATCTTCTTCCGCTCATCCAGGACTGGATCGTAGGAGCAGCAGTCTAAGCAAACTTACCCAAACTTCCCTGTCCCCGGTCACTTCCTCCAGCTCTTCTAGGGGCACCCCAAGATGTTGCCAGGCCAGCCGAGACACAATTTTAAAAAACAACAATTTAAAAAATTCATAAAGTGTTTAAAGTCTTTGTTCTCTGTCATCAAGAAAAATGCCACGTGAATTTGTCAAAAACACCAAAAACATGATTTTCGTCTGAATTTTTTTCCTCACATCTTGGCGGGATGCATTGCCTCCAAACCTCAGTCCTTCCAAAAATGTGCAAGCCGGCGAGACATTTGGCGCCCGACAGTTATTGGAACGTGCTCAGTGAGGCTGTTGTGGAGATATGGATTTGACAATCACCTGTCAATCAAAAGACAATGCAGGGTTTTTAATGTCAAATAAGGCCAGTAAACGTGACATTAACTTACTACGGAGGTGACGGAAAGGTTTTGAGTGACATAAAAGGGTTGGTTTTCCTGGACATTAGTGGAGGAAGGAAGCTGAGAGTATTCACAACACAATCAGGAGTTTGCATCATTTTCCTTAGCTGCCAACCACACTCCTTTTATAGACAAAGGACAATAAAAAGTAAAGCAAAAAGTGTTCTTGTACTAGTAGTGAATGTCTGGAGAGTTAGTCAACATTGTTGCCTTTTACTTCTTGCTCTGTCTTGCTGCCCTTATAACTGTAATCCACTCCTTCATTGATTCTGCTGAGAAGTATTTTAATGATCCAACATCCTCGCAGCACACCTTTTCCACCCCCATCTCCGATATTCTCTTAGTCAGAGTATCTTGAGCTGCAAGAACCTTCATAAAAATTCCCTATGTGACCCGCACATGTGTTAGAGCACAACTGCGCTTAACCTGATTCAGATGTATGAAAACAGCTTATGAGCAGAGCCAAACAGAAAGCAAAAGCTTTGGGGAATTTTAAATTTAATGAAGAAAACGTATTATAGTTTTTTTTGCTTTTATTGGCAGTCAGGCTGGTGTTTGTGTTGGGGTGCCAGGAGCATGTAGGAGGTGGAAATGCCTGAGAGATGTATCACTTCCTCCCACAAATCCTTCGGACAGGGCAGGGCTCTCTGTCTGTTTGATATCAGTCCAGATAGGGCATATCAAGGAGTATGTGTTTAATAAACCAAGAGAACTGGAAACATCTTGCTTCAACATGGGGGTTTTAATGCTGTAGATGTTGAAAGATGGAGTTGGGTTTATCTGAAAAATTATTATTTTAGATGCAAGATAAATTAATTATTTTAAAGACATTTCTTTTTATTATTATAAATTATTCTTTCTAATAATCCTTGATGTGGAAAATAGACAAAAATGGTTAAATTAAAATGAGCAGAATTGATCCCTGTATAAAACTCAGCAGCTTTGTGTGGATGTGTTGCCAAGAGACAGAGTGGTATTCTGACCTTTAAAGCAAAGCAGGGGAGTTCAGGATTCTCCTTCTATCCTGCTCTCCTAGGGCCTTTTTTTAAATTAAATCTGCAGGTTCAAATGTTAGGATTGACAGGAGATTTATTGTCAGAACCATGGATACAGTTACATATATTAAAGTCGTATTCACTAGTCAAGCAGATCAAAAAACACCTTTTTCTGACGCACAAATGGTTAAACTAAATAAAAACTTTAAGAAAATTAGAAAATGTGCATTTCCTGTGGAAATATGTTTGACTGCAAAATTGTAGAAGGTGGTTGCTTGAATTGCTTTACTGCGTGAGTTTTAGTAGAAAAAGTTGAAGTTAATTTAAAGGAAAAAGGTTAACTATATTGCTGATGCTAATTTGCAAAAGCTATAAGAGTAAAGCTGCAGAAGACCATTCCCAATGCAATGCTGCAAAATTTTTGGCAAATTAGTGGAAAAACCTTGGTACATGCCAAATTCGACAAAAACTTATTGCTAAAATATTAGCTAAACTTAAAATTTGCTTTAAAAACAGCAGTAGATGCCAAATTTGCAAAAAGTTAGCAAGTTGCTGAAATATTAGCTTAACTCCAAATTAGCCTGAAAAAACTGAGTAGATGGTAATTTAGCCAAAAAAAGCTTGCATGTTCCTGAAATATTAGCTAAACTCCAAAATACACACACAAAAAAAAAAAAACTCAACAAAAGCCAAAATATCCACAAAAAAGCTAGCATGTAGCCAAAGTATAAGCTTAGGTCTAAGATAACTTAAAAATCTTCTGTAAATGCCAAATTAGCTATAAATGCTATTAGAGTGAAGTATGTTGCCAAAGATTTGACTCACTGCTAACAAACAAAAACGTCCCAGAAAGCAGATTTCAGGATGATAACAGAAACTAGTTGGTTGGAAATAATAAATCTGAACTAATATTGATCAGATTCACATTGGGCCAACTATCAGCTTTTATTTGGGAGTCAAAATCCTAAATGCTTCAGCTGAAGTCTGATGGGGTTTGGATGTTTCTCATCTGTTTGTGAAAGCTGATGAGGTCTGGTCTCTGCTCCAGATTTGCTCATGTGCTGATAGGAAGTGTGTCCAGAGTGAGGTGGACACTAATTCTGTGTTATGACAGCAAAACGCCTTTCAACCCCTGAAATGAGGAAACTGAGAGACTGAATATTCACACAGAAGACGTTAATAATCTTGTGGTTTCTTAATCCATTTTTGTTTTTCAGTAGAAGAAAATATCTGGGTCAGCTCTTTCAATGATTGTTAGCAGAATAGTTGAGACTGTAAAAAGGAAAAGGTTGAATCAGCTTCACATCAAAGGGATATTAATCTAGCATCAGCAGTGGCTTCATTCTGTTTCCTCAGCGGTTTCCCACCTCGACAATCCCCACGCCCTGATGAGCAGGGCCAAAGTAAACCTGTAGCACAAACTCTGTGTGTGTGTTTGTAGGTGTGCACGTGCCTTTGCGTGTGCGTGTTTCATCAGTTTTAGCTGAAGGGATCCTCCAGCTTCTCTGTCATTTTAGAAAATGTTCCAAGTAAAGATCAAATAAGACGCAACATTTTGGAACTAACTGTGAATCATCTGATTTAAGATGTGGATTAAAGTAAATTTCTTTTCTATGACACTAGATACTTAAGATTTGTTTTTATTCTTGTTTCAGCAACATGGCCAACGCTCTGGCCAACGCCATGTGTGAGCGGTGCAAGAGCGGCTTCGCTCCAGCCGAGAAAATAGTGAACAGCAACGGGGAGCTTTACCACGAGCAGTGCTTCGTCTGTGCCCAGTGTTTCCAGCAGTTCCCAGAGGGGCTCTTCTATGAGGTAACATCATGCTGCATAGAAATGAACCAAATCACTTGGAAATGATTACAGATAAAGAAGTCCTCTGTTTGTTTAAAAAAAAATGAATAACCACCTTATTAATGCATCAGCACAAACTTCAGCTTGCAGTGTGCAAGGAGGTGATTCAGAAACCATCCTCCAGTAATTATCTGAGAAACTTGAGCCTCCAAAATCAATGAGGAGATGTTTCTCTGAGTTTGATCAATACGAGCCCCAAAGCTCAGGATGCAACATTTTCTCCTCCTGCAGTTACTCTAAGTTTATGTCCAGCTAAGAATAACTCTGCTGACAAAGCACTTTAGTCGCCTTAACCTTTTAACCTTGTTAGCTTGTCCTTGAGATTTGTGAGAGTTAATGGCTCATGAACAAAGTCCAACGTAGATTTCTGCTTCTTTCTGACGTAATAGAAATAGTTTGTATTTCAAACAGGAAGCTGCATGATTGCAGTAAGAAACAATGAAATTAGAATCATCTTTTGTTTATTATTGTGATCTATTGTGTTTTTTTTATCATAATTATGCAGTTTTTAGCCAAAATAAAAAAACCTGGGACTTATTCTAAGACATATTTTCTCCAGTTCATTAGAAATTCGAGCATCCCCGCCCCCTCTTCCCCTCCCCGTAGCTCTCGATGTATGCACTCTCCCGGTACCTTACAGCTCCTCACACCCTCAACCTAACATTAGCGGTGTAACAAAGATGGCGAGCCATATGGAGCCATCCATATGTACAATTTTGAGAAAGCTGAATCAGATTGGATCACAGCAGAGAGCTTATTGCCAACCGATTGTAACTTCTTAGTAACAGCTACAAGCTTTTTAAAATGGCATTTTTGTATCTGCTCCTGGTTCACAACAATTTGAATAAATAATTTGGTTTAATTTTCTTTCTATCCGTCTTCTATCATCAGAAAAAATGCACAAGAACATGTTAAAAACACCAAAAATGTCATTTCCATCGGCGTGGGTCTTTAAGCCACAGTGTCAAGATAGCCGTTTCTCTTAATCCCCCTTTTCAGATAGACTTTTTCTTTTTTTTTAACGTCTTTCATCTTTAAAATGCTTTAGATTCTTATGACATATTTTCTGTCATTTTGACAGTTTGAAGGCAGGAAGTACTGTGAGCACGACTTCCAGATGCTCTTCGCTCCGTGTTGCCATCAGTGTTGTGAGTGCATCACTTTTTATCACGCCAAGCTGTTTGTCAGTTTTTTCACTCACATCATTTCTATGTAAACTCACAGGCGAGTTCATTATCGGCCGTGTGATCAAGGCGATGAACAACAGCTGGCATCCAGACTGCTTCTGCTGTGTGATCTGCCATACTGTGCTCGCAGACGTTGGATTTGTTAAAAATGCTGGACGGTCAGTCTACTGTTCTAACAAGGATTCAATATTAAGTTAGTGACTGTTTTGACCTTGAGGAGTGATTTTTTTTTTTTTTTTTTTTTTCTGTTCTCCGTCCCACCAGACACTTGTGCCGCCCGTGCCACAATAAAGAGAAAGCTCGGGGTCTCGGCAAGTACATCTGTCAGAAGTGTCACGCCATTATCGATGAGCAGCCGCTGCTGTTCAAGAACGACCCCTATCACCCGGATCACTTCAACTGCAACAACTGCGGGTACTCTCATCCTCCAACACACACTGGGCTCTTGTCTGACTCACAAATATGAACAATGTAATCCACAGAAAGATGAGCTGATCGCCCTCTAGTGGACAAACACTGTAACTGTAAATGCAGGATGAAAACTTTTGTTATAGTTTTTTGTTAGAGATTTTATTTTAGATTATTTGTTGCATTAAAAAAACTATTATCTTCTTCATCTATTATCATCAGTGTTATTTCTTGTTTCCCTCTGCAGTAAGGAGCTGACGGCTGATGCCAGGGAGCTGAAGGGAGAACTCTACTGTCTGCCCTGCCACGACAAGATGGGCGTGCCCATCTGCGGCGCCTGTAGGAGACCCATCGAGGGCCGTGTGGTCAATGCCATGGGCAAGCAGTGGCATGTGGAGGTACGACCCAAATCACACTTTAGTTATAACAATGTTGCTAAAACAGAATACAAAATTACAATTTAATGTTTTGTCAGTTGAAATGTGTTAGGACACTGTTGTGTTGTAATAATTTCTCACTTGTATTAGCTAATTTGGTCACAGAGATCTTTATTTTATGCTGATGTCCCCATCTAGTGTTCAAAGTTGGAAAATACACTTCTAAACTTGTAAACTGCAAAACAAGGAGGAACCACAGAATGCCTGTTTGAGTTTAAAAAAGCACACTCCGTTTTTTTCTTTCATTTTGCTCATTTAAAGACCTTTAATTTTTACCACATATGTACATTTGCACAATTTCTCTTACCAGTGTATTAACTTTGAGATTATAGATATTTCTATTTTAATTTCACACTTTAAGTCTGCTTCATACTTGCTCTGTCAAGTGCAGAACTATTTGCAGAGACACTTATTCATGACATGGAGTTTTAAAATAAACTTGTTTATTAATGTTTTCTGCCTACATGATTTGCAACAGCCTCACACCTTCTAACAAAGAGTATTTCAGCATTTAATTTAGTGGTTATTTGTATAAAGTGTTTTATGTACAAGCAACTTCAGGGAAGATCACCCAACATTTTCAGTTATATACAATTAGGGATGGGAATCTTAGAGTGATTCATTATTCATGGATCCCGATACCAACAGTATCACGATTTGGCAAATATTGACAAATATAACAATATCGTTAAGGCTAAAAATGTAATGATTCAGTAAAAACTGATGATGTGGCACCAGTACCAAGCATCTCTGCACTTCACTGACATTCTCATGAGAACCTCCCCCTGGTGGACTTCTATGGTATTTAAAAAAAAAAGATTACTGGAAGGGAAAGACGGTACTGTGAACTGTTCGCAAGTTGAAATATCGTGATAGTTCGCCATGCCAATATGTCGCCAGTAAGTCTCCTTACTCCACTAAAATTGTGATGCATCCATTTGCAGACAAATAGAACCAATAATGTTTTCATTTTCCGCTTCCGAGGCTTCAAAGGTCCAATATTACTCAAAGTTTTTTTTTTTTTTTTGCTACGCTAATGTTGTTGGGGTTGTAAGGGGCTGTAAGCTAGTGGGCGAGAGTGTAAACCACGAAATGCTGGGACAACAAGGTTACTTCTGCACCAACAGTCCCGCCCTCAACTCAGAGGCGAATTTCTAACAAACTTCTGCTGCGCTACATAAAATATGTCTTATAAAATGACACAGGCTTGATGATATTAGCTAAAAACGCCATAATTATGATTAAAGACTTATTTTACAATTGATAAAAATATAGTTGGCGTAGCACTTTAATAAGAAATTCAAATAATTTTCAGCATTTTTTTAGAGATAATGGTGAACACAGTTTTAGCCTCTAATTCTGGGCTCCTGAAGTCTAACTGAGAAGTAAATATTTGTTTTTATGCTTTAACTTTGTAATCTGTAGGGTCATTTAGAGAATAAGTGGATTATTATTTTTATCTTTTTATCCGTATGATGGCAATAACAGGACGTGCTTTGCTTTATATATACCAACTGAGTGTCCTTGTTTCTTTTTTTATTTTCCAGCATTTTGTGTGTGCTAAGTGTGAGAAACCCTTCCTGGGGCATCGTCACTACGAGCGAAAGGGTCTGGCTTATTGTGAGACCCACTACAACCAGGTAAAGCTTGCTCGTGTTTCTCTACCAGAGTATCATGTTCATCAGTGAATATGTTCCAGAACAAAATGTAAGCTTTTCGTGTAATTCACGTTTGTGGCCACATTAAGAGCATTTTTCTGAAGGGCTGACAGTACAGAGCAGAGCAGGCAGGTTGTGTGTCTCTACTGCTGACTCTGGATTCTCCTCTTTCATCTCACTCAGCTGTTCGGAGACGTTTGCTACCACTGCAACCGAGTGATTGAAGGAGACGGTGAGAACTTTTTAGATCTTCAACAACACCAGAAGTGCAGTTATCAGTTCTAGATTCTTCACTTCTTCATACATTATCATAATTTTTTCTTCTTATGATATTATCAAAGAATCATTTTATGTTTGTGAGTAACTAGAATGTTTTTTTCTTTCAGTGGTGTCTGCCCTCAACAAGGCTTGGTGTGTCAACTGCTTTGGATGCTCCACCTGCAACACCAAGCTCACCCTCAAGTAAGTGACACACATTGTGGGTTTAGATTAGATAAATAAGTCTTAATAAGTTTATCTGATGTATAAGGAAGCTCCAGAAAATTGAGTCACATGAGAAATTAATTCTAAATGACATATTTTTGAAGAAAAACACCAAATTTTATAATCAAAAGAACAAAAAGAACACCTGAAAAGCTAACAAATGGAAAGAAACAGGAAGATAAATGCAGTTAACTGGCAGAAATGAGAAAAGAGGTGAGTATTTCAAAATAAAATATGAAACCAGCTCTTTCTCTTTCTTTCATTTAAGGCTGTTAAATGTTCTGTTTTCTCATCTCACTTTTCTGCTGTTTATCTGAACTCCTTTGCTTTTCTTCTGTTCAACCATCTTCCCTCCTGCTATCTTTACTATCTTCTCCCCTCTTTCTTGCTCGCCCATCACCTCCTCTCCGTGGCCCCTGCTCCGTCAGGGATAAGTTTGTGGAGGTGGACCTGAAGCCGGTGTGCAAACACTGCTACGAACGCCTTCCAGACGACATGAAGCGCCGGCTGGCCAAGCGCGAACGCGACTCCAAGGAGAAGAAGAAGAAACCACTGATCCCCATGTGTCTGTGATCCTTTCTTGCTCCTTTCTCCTCACTTCATTCATTCTTCCTTTGGTCAGTGTCCATCTCCCGTTCTGTTTTGCCTCACTGTCTGTTCGTGACGCTCCTAACCCTCATGCCACGGTTGTATGGAAGCAGAAAGGTTGCAGGCGAACAGAAAGGGAGTGACCTTTTTCTGTAATATTACAGCACGAGACCAGCTGTAAGCAGGAAACGGAGATCGGGATTTAGGCTGTGCAAACAGGAAAATCAGATCAATCACAGGCTGAAGGGAAAGCTTTGTTTCACAATATGTCTGGTGTGGGAAGTAATTCTTTAAATACTTCCGAAAGCTTTTCACCGGAGCACAGAAGGCTTCCAGCAACATTTACATGCTGTGGTATTTTAATTAGAGGCAGCCAAGATAAAGAGTTTAGAAGGAATGAAATAAAAAAGTTCAGGAGATTCACGTCAATGTGCCTTTCTTTGATTAAATACAGGATTATTGTTTATTTTTTTTACGAAGAATTGGAGCCAGTGAGGTTGTAAGGTTAAGGTTGTAAATTTACGAGAAAAAAAGTCATGATTTAAATTTCTAGAATAAAGTCATATATTTATTGCTTTAAAAATCAGGCTAAAGTTCTCACTTTTTTTCTTGTAAATTTACGTGTTTTAAAGTCATAAATTTATAACTTTAAAAGTCGTAAATCTACAACTTTAAAACGCGTAAATTTACAAGAAAAAAGTCAAAAATTAACAAGAAAAAAAAACACCAAAGTTGTCTTTATATTGGAGATGTAAGACGTGAAGCATTTTGTGAAGCTTTATTTCCAAAAACAAAGAAATTCTGGACCTTTTGCCAAATGAAAATCAAATTATTACTAGTTGGCTTCCCAGGGTTCATTGTCGGTAATGTGGATTTTCATAAGTAAAATAAGGTTAAATAAGAATTTATTTTAATCAGTGTGCTTCCGAAAAAAAAATGAATGTAGTGTGTACTATATCTTTTAACCGTGATGCGCTCTTATGGAGTCCAGTGAAGATGAAAAAAAATCCTTGAAATAAAAAGTTCAGCGCGCTGTCTTGTGGGGTCAGATGACCCCACTTTTAATGTAAGCATGCGTAGGATAGCACAAGAGTTACGAGTCAAAGTTCACCTTAAATAGAAATGTGGATGTTCATGGCGCCCATTGATCACTGACACGCATGTTCATGTTCTCATACCACTGCATGTGCATTGGTACGAGTGTTTTTAGAAACTCACTCAGATGGAAATCGTGTTATTATTTTAATTTTTTTACATTTTCTTGTGGCATTTTTCTGATTATAGAGGACATATATAAAGGAAAATTTAGCTCAAAATAACATGTTTGAGTATTTCTTTATTCAAAAGACCACTGGGAAAACTTTTAATCCATAAGAGTCCATTGTGACAACAGAAAAATATCAGAATGTCTTCTGTAGTCAACTTGCTCTTTGGTATATTCCACATTATTTTCATTTTAAGGAAAAACTGGTTCTTAAGATGTTCAGAGTGGGTCTTTAAGTGCCTTTAAAGGTATTAAACTTACTGTGTCAGAAAAAAACCCCTCTTATTCAGGATTTAAAAAGCAAATTTCATGCAAATATTAAAGTCACTCAACCATCCACATTTTCTGTCTGCTTTTGTTTTCAGGAACAAGTTTGTGGAGTTTGACATGAAGCCAGTGTGTAAGAAATGCTACGAAAAGTTCCCGCTGGAGCTGAAGAAGAGGCTGAAGAAACTGTCTGAGACCGTCGCTCGGAAGTAAACGCCGCTCGGGAAGATGCAACGAAAACCACGCTCCAACCCACCCTTTAAAAAGTCGTTGTTGTGCTTATGTTACATTTAGCTTGGATGTTGCACTTAGAATCACGAGTTTAGAGTCACTTTATTCATCAGAAACTGGCTCCAAACCAACCGTCAGCTCGAGTGCCTTTTTCCTCAAATTCTGCACTGTATATCTTTTATATTCTGGCTTTCTTTATTGCTAAATATACCTTTAAATAAAAAATACAAACCATCATAACTGGTCTTATATACTTGATAATAAAAATTGTGCTTTAAAAAGTAAATGATGTTTTATGCAAGAAATGTTTGCCAGTGTATTTTGCAAATATGTGAGACTTTTATTTTGTAATTAAGTAAAACTAAAGAAAGTATTATGCTTCCTGTTTTTTTAGCACCAAAAGTTTGAATATTATGCCAAAATACTTAGCTTAAATTGTTCAGTATTTTCACCAATAAAGTAGTGATTTCATATAAAATGTTTCAGAAACACTCATCTATGCAAACCAGATGTTTAACCACATTTCTTTTTTCCCATTTTGTCTTGTTATATGTATGCTTTAGCCACATTTAAACATAATATTCAATATGAATCAATAAAGATGAACAATATTTATTTACAATAGTAGCTTTAGTTGATCACTGCTCCCCGTCATCTAACACTGAGCAGCTTTACAGTCCCGGGTTTGCATGGCAGCTGCTAATGCTCTGTTTATTACAACACGGTGACGTATAGACGCCGCCGGATGTGGGAATAACATTGGATTTTGGAACGTTGCCTGTGCTGTTTGTAATCCAAAAAAGTGATCCTCTTAAGGAAGTGGAGGCTTTTTTACTTTCTTCAGGCTCAGACCTCAATAGAGGAGGGCAAACCAGCAGCTTTACGGAAATCCGGTATTTGATCATAGGATGTTTATGCAGCCTAATACAAAGTATGTAGTTTGCTTATTTGTTGATATTTGTACAAAATTATATAAAAACTGATATTTCTGTGAGGCTTCATCTTATGCATACAATGTTTATGAAGATATTTGTTGTGTGTTGACAAACCAAACTGCATGTCCCAGGCTAGAATAGACATGTTTGTTAATTCCAAATGTTGACAGCTCATCTGAATAAAATTATATCAGCACTATTAGTGTCCGTACTTTGATTTTATTTTAATTTTATTTAATAAAAAAAAAGAGTACACATGTTTAAATAAACCATTCATGATTCAAAAACAATACTCAGATCTATTTAAATGTATGTTTATTTTCCTAATCCACAAATGCCATTAACACTTACTTTTCTGGTTGTTATTTCTTTCAATAACTTTTTTTTTTTTACATTGGATAACCTTTTTTTATGGGGGAAAACCATTGATTATAAAAATATTTTTATATGCAGTCAATGGGGAAAACCAACTCCATGTGAAACCCCACCCCTCTTTCAAAACTAGTTGCGTCACAGGGAATCCTCGTTTTCTATTGGTCAACCACCTGGATTGAAGGACCCGCCACCCACGTGACCATCTGCCCTTTTTTTTTTGACTGCGAGACTTCGCGTTAGCATCATGGGGAGCTAACGTGCTGGAGCTTACATTGGCCGCGGCGTTTTTGATATTTTGGAAGTCATTTGTGACCTGTGTTATGGTATATGAAGGAAGTGAACACATTTTAAGTCATGCGGCGAAGTAAAGTCGAAGTGGACCGTTACGTTTCCTCGGTCTTGGGCTCCTCTCCCTCTCCGAAAGAGGTAAGTGGAGCGTTAGCTGCTATGCTAGTCGTGCATGTGACAACCTGAAGCGAAAGGATAGATACGCCAGAATAACCTCCAAGTGAGCCCAAACCATACGTGTGCTTGAAATGATGTGTGGTACGTGTGCCACCTTGTCTTGTTGGTGTTTTTTCGTTTGTTATACTAACGCTGACCTGTCCTGTAGCGGGGATATTAGCTAACCGGCGTCTGACTGAACGGAAACGCGCGCGGCACAGAGTTGTAGCTCAGACGTTGAGCTAGCCACAACCAGTCACCGTACACGATTGAAATGATTCAGTAATGATTAATAATTTGACGTGTGTGAACCATGTAGAGAAAACTATTAACATTAAATAAAACATAACATGACATTCAATGTTGATGTAGAATTTGAATGGAATCAGCAAATTAACACGGTTGCTATGTTGTCGTTAAGATTGAATGGAGAGAGGTTGTAAAAAGGTCCTTTCTTGGTTTTCATAATTGAAGCAGGGGTTCTTCTCATGTCACCGTTCATAAATAATTTTAAAAAGAGGCTTTATATGAGACTAAAGTGCAGCTTTGAGTTGAAAATAAAAGCACCCCTGCTGTCATTTGTGAAATGCCTGTAACTTGGTGTGTGTTCAGAGAGCTTTTATTATGATGTTATTAGTTCAGCAACAAAAAATGAATAAATTTGAATTTATGCTTTACGATCTTTCCACAGAAGCCAGTGAAAGGATTTTTGTTTGCTAAACTGTACCTTGAAGCAAAAGAATATGAACTTGCAAAAAGGTAAGAATGTCAAAGTGCATTGTTGCCTCACTGTAGCTTTCTGTACATTCTGATGGTTGCCTGTGCTGTTTTTAGACATGTTTCAGAGTATCTTAAGGTGCAAGAGAGGGATCCGAAAGCACATAAATTCCTTGGACAACTCTACGAGAGAGACGGAGAGCTCAACAAGGCTGTTGGATGCTACAAGGTAGAGATGAGGATATGTTGTGAAAATAAAACCCATTAAGTGTTATTATAGAATTATTTAAACTAACCACAAATCCAGTTTTTGCAGATTTTTTAGGATTTAATTATTTTGTGTCACCTGTATTTTAAAAATTCATTACTACCTGACCTTCAATGTGGAATACTGTGCGCAACACTGATATTTAGAAGTCTTGTTTATGTCTCATTAGTGAATAAGAGGTGTAAAACACACATGCACATTTAGGGACATGTCGTATTTTGACCAGTATTCAACATACTTAAAATCCAACTCCAAAGTGAATCATATTTGTAGTGTTTTAACATGTTTTTGTGGCATTTTTCTGATGATTGAGGATATATATAAAAGAAAATTAAGCTCAGATTTTATTTCTGAGTATTTATTTGTTCAAATCATCGTAATTCAGAAACAGATGCAAAAATGCAGCTGGACAAAGAAAAACAGCATAATCATAACTAAAAGGCCACAGGGAATGTCACTTAAACACTTATCACTTCCACCATAAACAAAAAAGAAACTGTTTAAAGCTGCAACAGTTCCGAGTCTATTTTTGTTTATTATTTGTTTATTGGGTGTATCTCAAAAACTGTTTTGTAGTCATAAGAATCCTTTATCTTTTTTCTGAATTTAAGCCCGGAGCTGTATATTCAGTATTTTCTTTCTTTCTTTTTCTTTTTTTTTTTTTTAATACTTGCATTTAAATTTTGTTGTAAGATTTCTTTACCTGTGTGTTTTTTCGTAGCGCTCCGTGGACTTGAACCCCACACAGAGGGACCTGGTCCTGAAAGTGGCCGAGTTACTTGTTGGTAAGGAGGAGTGTGACAGCAGAGCAGAGTTTTGGGTGGATAAAGCTGCAAAACTTTTGCCCGGCAACCCAACGGTCTTCACCCTAAAGGTGGGACATTTTTTTCTTCTGTTAGACGGCTTATCAAAAACATTCAAAAATAAATGGTTGTTTGTTTATCTAACCCTGTTTTGGAGTGTTCTCTCTAGACTAAGTTAAAGAAATTAAGTGTTTGCACTAAAAATGACTCGTCACTTTGTGGTTCCTCGTATAGGAGCGTCTGTTGAGTCGTCAGGGCCAGCAGGGCTGGAACCAGTTGTTCGATCTCCTCCAAGCCGAGCTCGCAGCGCGGCCAGCCGATCCCCACGTGAACGTGAAGCTGGTGCAGCTGTTCTGCCAGGACGGACGGCTGGATGAAGCCGTTAAACACTGCCTGGCAGCTGAAAAGAGGGGCCTGTTGCGCCGCAGCAAAGAGTGGTACACAGTTGTGCTGCACACCCTGCAGGTCAGAACAGGCTGTCATTTAGAATATCTACAGATCACTTTGTGTCCTTTTTGGTTCATAAAAGGTTTTGCTCATGCTTATGTGTTTTTCAGGAGTATTTGGCTCAACCCAATACCTCTAGTAATGAGAAGTTGTGTCGCCGACTTCAGAAGGAAGTCCTGTTGACGCACTGCAACCTGCTGAGAATCACGCTTTCTGAGACCAACGTACAACCGAGTCTAGATGCATTCAGGAGGTACTTCAGATCCTATTTAATTTTTTTAAATGTCTTTTTCTTGCATAAAACTCTAATGAAAATATATAGCTTCTTGCTTCTCATTTTGAATCTATTTGAATAAGTAATATTTTCTTCAAAGTTACAGTATTTAAAGTACTCCTTAAATAAAAAAACATGTTTTTATAATAATCTTTCAAGTGGATGATCTAAACTTGAGGTCATTTGGTCCTGTTTCTTACTGACCAAAACTCAGTGAAAGACACAAAGTTCCAATTTATTATTTAAAAAAAATACTCTTGTGTTTTGTGCCCAATAAATTATTCATTTATAAAATTGAGCTTTTTAAATATTGAGGATAATTGAATTCAAGTGATTAACAAGTAAAGATATTACATAATTTTCCTTTATATACCAATCTTAAATTATTTACTTTTAACAGCAGCACATCATGTTCCTTCAAAATAAAATCCATCTTATGTCGACTAAAATACAGATCTTCTGATGCAGATTTACACAATAAAAAAAAATGGTAGAAGGCAAAGTCAAATGTGACATTTACTATCATTATTCCCTTTACTATTGAATAATAAACATGACAACATTGGTGTATTTTTTAGATCTATACTAATGAATGCAGTTGTTTACCTTAAGAACTTTGCCTATGTTCAACAACCATTAGACACGCAGAGTTTATGAGCATCAAAATGTGTATCTGACATGTTAAAATTCTTCTGAAAACTTAAGCTAATTAACGCAAATTATTACTTACCTTTTACGTTGCAGACCTCTGGTCTAAACAAAGCTTTGTGTTGTATTACACCACTTCCTGATTTGATAATGGTTATTTTTTTGATAAATAAATGATCTGAAGCACATCCTCTTCACATATCCCTTTTTGTCTTTTCTTTAACTCTGTTCAGCTTTGACGGTGCCATGCAGACGCTAAATACCGCCGCTAGACGACAATCCGATGATCTTTTGGAGATTTTTGTGGAGATGAGAGGTCACCTCTATCTGCTCGCTGCCACGCTGTTGTTGAAAATGGCTCACGAGCGCCAGCAAACCTGGAGGGCGGTCACTGATCTGTCTGCGATGTGCTACTTGCTGGCATACCAGGTACCTGTGCACTTACTGAGGATAAACTCTGCTCATAAATAGTTTATTGGAAAATATGTTTGTTTCCTTTTTTTGTCTGTGCAAGAGAAATGAGAATGTCTGTATTATTACTTTTTAAAGATGAATTGTGAAATTGTGTTTTTTCTATACTTCCACTATTCTAAACGATATGAGCTAAAAAATACATGTTTTCATTCTTAAATAAGTCTTATTGGGAAAATTATTTGAAATTGAATAAATTTTTTCAGTTTTGTCTAATTTTAT
>NC_050532.1:11416182-11444397 GCF_002922805.2 Oryzias melastigma | reverse complement strand
AATCCCAGACCGAAGCCAAGAGTAAACAAACGAGAGCAGTCACCCCCCCTGCTTCTGGAGCTGCTGGCCAATGACCGACAGAGTCAAGCTGGACACATGCTGCTGAGTCTGACTGCAGATCCACCTACTTTAATCAGAGAGGTCGGTCCAGGCAGACGTGTATTGTTTAACCCTAATCTTTTCTTTTCAGCAATATGTTTGGAAATAGGCTGCTATGTTTTATTTGTCCTCCACTCTTTTATCATATGCTTATTTTAGGAATTTGAAGTATTTCAGTTCAGTTTCCAAAGACAAAACCAGCTTGACGCTTTCTTGTTCTTGTTGCAGGTGGTTGAAGTGTTTGGAAACTTTAAGGGACAGGAGTCTCTGTTTGAGCTCCTGTGGGGTCCACAGGCCTCCAGCAGCTCCTCCTTCATCGCCACAGACGACATACGATCACTCGGCGCCGTCGCTCCAGAGCTCTCACAGCTGACTAAATATGACACTGGTATGAAACTGATGATCCGACCCAAAATCTCTGACTCTACTACAAATTATGATTTTTCTGTCACAAACATAATGCTACAGGCTCCATCCTGCTGCACGGGGAAGATTTGCAACATCTGAGCTGGCTGGGGCTGCAGTGGACTCTCCAAGACCAAAGACCGCCTCTGAGGGACTGGCTGCAGCAGCTCTACCCCAGGCTTACTCTGGAGACTTCTAAGATAGACACCAATGCACCAGAGTCCATCTGCCTTCTGGATCTAGAGGTTTTCATTCTAATAACTCTAAAAAAACAAGATAAATAAGGTGCTATCTGAGGATTTTAAAAATATGTTTATCCTCTAATTAAAAGCTAGACTCTAAATTTGACAAATAAAATGTTGCTGTTCTATTTTTCTGTGTGGGCATTGACACGTTTCTGCTGTTTCGCTCCAGGTGTTTTTGTGTGGCGTGGTCTTCACCAGCCACTGTCAGCTGCAGGAGAAGGCAAAGCTCAGCAGTGGTATGAAGACGCAGCAGGAGCTCCTGGAGCCTCGCTGCCTGCCTTTGTCTCTGCTCCGCCTCCTGACCACGGACAGACAGAGGGAATGGTGGGACGCCACGTACAACCTTATATACAACCGAGCAGCGTGAGTGTCACACCCGTTCAGAACTTCCAGGATTTTTGACTCAACAACAGTGACTATTAAAGATTCACTGTTCTGGGATCAAATATGGAATGCTTCTTCGGCTTGTCTTTACATATACAAAAGAATAATCATTAAAAAATAAAATATTAGGTTTTATGGTGCTTAAGTGCCAAAAAATCCTCTCATGTCAAGTACTTAGTTTGTCTTTATCAGAACTGAAATTGTTTTCATCTGTTTTCCTACAGTTTCTGAAATTAGATAATTTGTCTCGAAGTCTTAAAATCATATTTATTAGTCTTGTTCTAATTCTTTGCTTAAAAAAGCTCAACCAATTAATATATGTAGCCGTTTAATACTTAACCTCAATCTGAGGGTCCTTAAAGCATTCACTGTGCTGCAGTGTTATTTCTGAGATGGTCTTTTTTATTTTAAAGTCTAGAAGCTGTCATCCAGATGTGATGTTTTTTTAAATGTTCTGAACTCTTAAAAAAATAGATACACTGGAGTCAATGTAAGTGAAAATACCTCACTTTTGTATGTATTTTGTGTTGCCTTGCAGTCCCGGCACGTCAGCTAAACTGCGAATGATCGTGCAGCACGGCCTCAACACTCTGAGAGCTGGAGAGAAACACGGTCTTCAGCCTGCGCTCGCCATCCACTGGGCCCAGTATCTCAGTCAGACGGTACGTGATCACTAAAGGAACTGGTTCAGTGGAAGATAAGAGATTCAGTTTTAGCAAGGACATTGACAGTCATGTGCAGAAGTACCTGAAGGTCGTCTTAAAACATGCAGGAGGACTTGCTCATAAAGTTGATGCTCCACCCTCTAACAGCTGATCCTCTGTTTGCAGCTTCAGCCAGTAAAATCTACGTTCTACGGTTCCTATAGCTTTTAGTTTTAGTAATAGATTAGGTACCTTTGATTTTTATATAATTTAATGTGATGTTTATATTTTTGTGTTGTCTAAAATAGGGTGATGGCATGAACTCCTACTACGACCAGAAAGAATACATCGGCCGCAGCGTCCATTACTGGAGAGCTGTTCTCCCCCTGCTGGAGAAAATCAAATCCAGAAGGAGTATACCCGAGCCCCTCGAACCCCTCTTCATGCACTTTTCTTCCAAAAACATCCAGGTTAACTATTTTTTAATGCCTTTTTTAACTAACGGAGTCATGCTGCTTGACAAATGCTTCTTCTTTTCTCAACTGTTTTTTCTGTTTTCAGATTCCTTCAGTTAGAAGCTATGAGGAGGAAGCTCGGATCGCACATGCCATTCTACTTGACATTGAAGGAAGAACAGATGAAGCAATCACCATCCTGGAGTGCATCAACAACTTGTCATCCACCTGGCATTTAGCACAGGTAAACCTAGACTAATGCAAAACCAGAACTGCTGAGGAAAAATTTTCTCTAAATGAGATATAGGCAGGAGAATATCTGTTTTTATAAAAACGTCTTTTTTGTGCCTCTTGTGTAAACAATTAAAGTAGTTATGGTCCAGGTTTTACAACTTTTATCTTAATTATTTGTATGGTGAGATCTCTACGGTTTGATCGAGACATTGGTTTGTATTTAATTGGCTGTTGAACTTTAAAATTATTCCCTTTGAATACAATGTTTGGTGTTTCTCCTGCAGATCTATCAGCGACTGTCAGAGGAGGCCACCAATGGAGTGGAAGAGACTCAAGACCGTTGTATAACCTCACTGAGAAAATACAGAACGTATCTGCTCAGGATCTACAACGCCAATGCAAATGAAATAGACAAGGTTAGTCTCACTTGTGATGTCTGTAAAAGCAAATCAGTTAATTATTCTTAGCAGATTTACAGTTTAGGATTTTTTTTCCTCCTCTTTATTTTGTGAATTCAGCTCCCTGTGTCCATGGAGGAAGTCGTCGACCTCCTGAATGATGTAAACCAACAACTGGGGGAGAGTGGTGAAGATGAGGAGGAGGAGAAGGAGTTTGAGCGTCAAATAGGACCGGATCACTCCAGTCCTGCTCATCTCCAGGAAACCAGCGCCACCATTTCGCACATCAAGTTCTCCACTCCATCTCCTAACAAAAACATCGTCTCTCCTTCCAAGCGCTTGGTAAGTGTAGCTCGTCTTTATTTAAGAGATACATTTAGCCCTTTATGAAAGCTGCCTCATGTGACTTTTTGTCTCCTCTTGTTGTTCAGATTTCCCCAAAGACGCCGCCTCATTGGATTGAAGACCAAAAAAATCTCCTGCAAATCTTGTGCCAGAAAGTTGAAGCTCTTACGGTCAGAATATGGAGTTTAATGATAAGTGACAAACTTTAAAACTACTTCTGTGTCTTAGTTTGTTTACTCATTGAATCTCTGTTTTGCAGAATGAGGTTCAGGATCTGAAACTCAATGCATCGGGGGCTGCAGGTTCTCCTCACAAGTTGTACGGAGATAGCTACAGAGCCGAGGGCCTTCAGGAACCTTTTACCCCAGTCCAGTCTTATCATGGAGCCCCCCTCACAGGTCAGCATATCTCTGAGCCACTGGCCCCTGACCTTTTTTAGGCCACAGACCAGTTTAATACCTGTTTAGCACCTGTTTAATAAACCATCGTTTTCGTCATCAGAACACAGTGTAGTCATAAACAGACGTTGTAAAAGGCTGTTTTTCCTTGGACAATTATGGATTAAGAAAAATTTTTATTGTTCTTACACAAAATGTAGTGTACTAAAAGTTTAAACCTGCTGCATATGTTTAAGAAAGAATGAAGATCAACTTTACCCTCAAAAGTTAAGGGAAACTGAGAACTAAACATTTGAACATATTGTCTGACATGAAGCCAGTCCGTGGCTTAAAAAGGTTGGGGACTCTAGATTATTGTGCATTCTATCCCTTTGTTTATATTTTTGAATCTTTGTTTTTTATTTGCTTCAGTGGCTACCACCGGCCCCTCCCTGTTCTACAACCAGTCTCCAGCTTATAACTCTCAGTACCTTCTGCGGCCTGCTGCGAATGTGACCCCCACCAAGGTAGTTATTGTTCTGGGGCGTGTGTTGATGCTTCCAGCCTGCACCGACTGTGGAGTCATGTTTGCTGTCTCTCCTGCAGGCTCCAGTGTATGGTGTGAACCGTCTGCCCCCTCAGCAGCATGTGTACGGCTACCAGCAGCCCACTCACACTCCCCCCTTGCAGACGACTCCGGCGTGCATGTACCCTCCCCAGGAGCAAGTGTTTGGGGCTCCCCTTCGGTTTGAATCCCCAGCCACAAGCCTCTTGTCCCCTTATAGTGAGGAGTACTTCGGCCAAAGTGTTTCCCAACAGGCCCCCAACCCCCCCCTCCCAGAACCTGGATACTTCACCAAGCCGTCTGCGCTTCCTGTTCAGCCACCAAAGAGCTTGGAGGGGGCGTCTGTAGATTTTGGGAAGGTCCCGCTCAGCCAGCCGACCCCTGAAGTCCCCAGAGGGCCCAGTTTTGGTGCAGCTGCTCAGTCTGCAACTCCAGCTGCTTTCAAGTTTAACTCCAACTTCAAATCCAACGATGGAGACTTCACCTTCTCTGCCTCCCAAGCGAAGCACAGCGAAAGTTTACTGGGATTGTTAACATCCGACATCCCCACAACTAAAGACTCCGCCCCCGAGAAGCCCCCCACCCAGGAGCACCAAACCAGCATATTCAGCTTCGGCAACAAAACCAGCTTCTCTTTCATTGATCCTGTGCAGAACTCGGCAAGCGGGGGGGCTTTTGGAAAGGTGGATCAGCCCTTTAAATTTGGTGAGATCTCCAAGCCACTGTTCGACATCCCCAAGCAGGCAGAGAGCGACAATGACAGCGCACACGCAGACGAGGATGAAGACGGACCCCACTTTGAGCCGATCGTTCCTCTTCCTGATAAGGTGGACGTGAAGACGGGCGAAGAAGAGGAGGAAGAAATGTTCTGCAACAGAGCCAAGCTGTACAGGTTTGACACGGAGACGAAAGAGTGGAAAGAGCGTGGAATCGGCAATCTAAAAATCCTAAAACACAACACTAAAGGGAAAGTTCGCCTGTTGATGAGAAGGGAGCAAGTCCTGAAGATCTGCGCCAACCACTACATCACCGCTGACATGCTACTCAAACCCAACGCCGGCTCTGACAAGTCCTGGGTGTGGAACGCCATCGACTACGCAGACGAAGAGCCTAAAACCGAGCAGCTGGCCATCCGCTTCAAAACAGTGGAGGAAGCATCTCTGTTCAAAGCCAAGTTTGAAGAGGCTCAGAAAGTGGCGCTCGCATCCCCAGAAAAGCAGCCTGAAAAGAAGAGCAGCTCTAAAGATTCTGATTCCCTGGCAGCCCAGTTTGCTCTGAAAGAAGGGGAATGGGAGTGTGACGTGTGCTGCGTCAGAAATAAATCCTCTGATCTGCGCTGCAGGGCCTGCCAGGCGCCCAACCCAACCTCAAAAGCAGAAGTCCAGCCACCTAAAGCCAGCGCTTTTACTTTCAAATTTGGTACAGATTCATCAAAACAGAGCAGCTCCGGCTCCACATTCACCGGATTTGGTGGTTTTGGGTCTTCTGCTCCTTCTTCTTTTACGTTTGGCATCGGCTCCTCAAAGGTCGCTGACACAGCCCCTAAGGCTTTTAGTTTTGGCTCTTTGGATGATAAAAAGTCAGCTCAGTGGGAATGTGAGAAGTGTTCCACAAAAAACGAGACTTCTGCAGACGTTTGCGTTTCTTGTAAAACTTCTAAAACCAAAAAGACTGTTCAAAGTAGCCCGGCTGCAGCAGCGCTACCGGCTGCAGCAGCGCAGCCAACTGCAACAGTGCAGCCGTCTGCGTTTACTTCTGATCTAAGCGCTAAGTTTAGCAAAAAGCCCGGACAGTGGGACTGCGAGGTTTGTGACGTGAGGAACGAGTCGACCGCTAAAAAGTGTGTCGCCTGCAACACCTCAAAGACGAAAGAAACCGTCGCCGCTCCTGTGCCGCCAAGTATGCCGCCTGCGCCAGAACTGACGGCCGATTCAAGCAAAGCAGGTGGGCAGTGGGACTGCAAGAGCTGCCTGGTCAGAAACGAAGCATCTGCCACCAAATGTGTCTGCTGCAGCGCACCCAATGACGCTCTCTGCTTGGAAGCCATTTTTGGCAAAAAGCAAGGAGAATGGGATTGTGATGCATGCTTGGTGAGAAACTTAGCCACTGCTAGCAAGTGTATAGCCTGTCAGACTGCCAACCCTAATGCTAAAAGCGACAGCAGCTCCTCTGCCCCCCCCTTTAGCTTTGGATCCAAAAGTCAACCTGCTGGATCTGGATTCCCCACGTCGTCTGGAGGTGGCAGCCCGTTTCAGTTTGGTCAGAGCAAAGAAAAAAGCTCCGCCCTTTCTCCTTTTAAGTTTGAAAGCTTCCAGGCTGCACCCACCTCCACCACCACTAGTTCCTCTGGCTTTTCTTTCTCCAAGCCCATTCCAGCCGGAGGCTTCAAGTTCGGCCTTCAGGAACCTGCAAAGAACCCGGCCTCATCCAGTGATCCGGCGCCACCCGGGCCAGCCTCCAGCTGTCTCAAAAGCTTTGCAGACAAACACAAGGAGAAAGAAACTCCGCCCACGCCCCCTGACGCCAAAGCAGAACAAGACGCCAATCCACTCGTTTCTGGAAAGGGCAATGTGTCCAGTTTTGCTGACTTGGCTAATTCTTCTGGGAGCGACTTCCAGTTTGGAAAGAAGGACCCCAACTTCAAAGGTTTTTCTCGAGCCGGGGAGCAGATCTTCTCAACGCCACAGGCAACACCCACCAAGACGGACGCAGTGAGCGAACAGGAGGACGATGGCATGTACAAGACTGAAGAAAACGACGACATCCAGTTTGAGCCGGTGGTCCAAATGCCAGACAAGGTGGATGTGATCACCGGGGAGGAGGACGAGCAGGTTCTGTATTCTCAGCGCGTCAAGCTGTTCCGCTTTGATACAAGTAGCAGCCAGTGGAAAGAGCGAGGGGTGGGGGTCCTCAAATTCCTGAAAAACAGCGTCAACGGTCGCCTGAGAGTGCTGATGAGGAGGGAGCAAGTTCTGAAGGTGTGCGCCAACCACTGGATCACGACCACAATGAACCTGAAGCCCCTGGCAGGTTCGGACAAAGCCTGGATGTGGATGGCCAACGACTTCTCGGATGGAGACGCCAAGCTGGAGCAGCTGGCTGTCAAATTTAAAACCCCAGAGCTCGCAGAGGAGTTCAAGGCGAAGTTTGAGGAGTGTCAAAGACTCCTCCTGGACATCCCCCTGCAAACTCCACACAAGCTGGTGGACACGGGCCGAACTGCGCACCTCATTCAGAAGGCAGAGGAAATGAAATCTGGCTTGAAAGACCTGAAGTCGTTTCTGACGGATGACAAAACAAAAATTAAAGATGAAGACACGCAGGCAGACTCGACGGCATCCGGCGAGGCTTCCAGTCTGACCATCAGGCCCCACGGAGAAACCACCGGCCCCACCTTGGAGTGGGATAACTACGACCTGAGAGGAGACGCTCTGGACGACACGGCCGACTCCTCCGTCTATGCCTCCCCCCTTGCCAGTAGCCCCTTGAGGAAAAACCTTTTCCGCTTCGGAGAATCCACCAGCGGGTTCAGCTTCAGCTTCCAGCCTGGCATCAGCCCCTCGAAATCTCCCGCTAAGCTCAACCAGAGCCGCGCCTCAGTGGGCACTGACGACGAGCAGGAAGTAACGCAGGACGAAGAGCGGGACGGGCAGTACTTTGAGCCCGTGGTACCTTTACCCGACCTGGTGGAAGTTTCTACCGGAGAGGAAAACGAGCAGGCGGTCTTCAGCCACAGAGCAAAGCTGTACCGCTTCGACAAGGATTTGGGTCAGTGGAAGGAGAGGGGCATCGGAGACCTGAAGATCCTGCAGAATTTTGACACCAAGCGGGTGAGGCTGATCATGAGGAGAGATCAGGTGCTGAAGCTCTGTGCCAACCACTGGATCTCAGAAGCCATGAAGCTGGAGCCCATGAAGGGAGCGGAGAAGGCCTGGGTGTGGAGTGCCATGGACTTCTCTGAGGATGGGGAGGGCAAAATCGAACAGCTGGCTGTGAGGTTCAAGCTCCAAGAAACTGCAAATACCTTCAAACAAGCCTTCGAAGACTCCAAAGTCGCCCAAGCAAAAGCAGAACTGATGACTCCAGTGGTGTCGCGGCTCGCAGCGCCAAAAGACGCCACGCCACCAGGGTTTCCAAGCTCCCCCGTCTGCGGCAGTGCAGCTATCGCTGTCCTGGAAGAGACCACAAAGGAGCGGACGGAGCCTCCCCCTGATGCCAAACCCTTTGCTGCTGCCCCTCAGAGCCCAGTCAACCCCTCAAAGACTGTGGTGTCTCCCCCAAAGTTCGTCTTTGGCACGGATTCCCTTCAGAAGATCTTCGGCACGCTCAAATCTCAGCCAGAAGCTTCAACTCCTGCAGGGAAAGCCAAAGATCCTGGAAGTTCTGTGAAGAGTCCACTTCCTGCTCCTGCCTTCCAGATGCACACAGGTAACTTGTTTTCCTCACGTAAAAATTTCCTTCCATCTACATCTCTGAATTATCCTCTTTTTGCCAATTGCGATTAAAATCATTTTGAAAATTTCTGTTTCTGCGATATGTAAAGTGAATAACCTGCACTAATCTGGCACTCAAGATTAATAATTCCAAACTTATAGCACCTGCTTAAAACCAAAACACATTTGGAGTTCTCTGACTTCTGGCAGCCTCACAAACGGTTTCTCTTTGCTCAACAACCATCATCCTTCAGGGCTGGATTTTAGGCTTTTCAAAGATAACCCAATGGCTTTTTGGACCAGCACGTCCACCAGCAACAGTTTTGAACCCACAGGTACTCTGGTTACTGCAGTGTGTGTTAACACCTGTCAGCTGTCATCCGGCTGGCCGCCTCCTACTGTGACATGAAAAAAACGAAAAATAACACCTGAAATGCACGAAGTGGCTGAAACGTTCAAGCTAATCCTGCATGTTCATGTTCCAGTTTTAATTTAATGAGATGTATGTCTTTATTGAATAGGGGGAAAAAAAGTATTTTATAGGTCATTTTGTTTGACATTTTCAATTTTTTCTCTTCAGGAAAACTAACCCAGACATAATAAAACTCTTAGTTTTTGTAAGTGGTTTGGAGGTTCAGTTGTTTGATAACCAAGCAGAGGTTTCACAAGCTGAACATCTGAAATATGAGGAGAGCTGGAGCAGTTCCTTTATACGTCCCCAACAAACGTCACAGAGCTATTTATAGAGCAGGAAGTGTAGCAACAGCATGGAATGTAATTTCCTACCTGGCCTGACGTCTGTTAGTGATGTGCACATCAGCAAAGACTAAGTAGGGATTATTTATGCTTCTCTTTATTCTTTCGTAAAATTAGTTCTAAAAAGCATAATTACTTAAAAAAATAAAGGTATATAATGTGTGTCTGACTGCAGCAGTGTGCATGTCGTACATTTTGCTAAACGTGTGCGTGTGACTCTAACATTTGTGTAAACTAATGCACAGAAATGGATTCCTTTTGAATATAAATAAGTTTAAATATTTTCTCTTTTTTTTATTTCTTTTTTTTTCCAGGTTCTGCTGAGGCGGCGGCGGACGGCTCACGGTTGGAGGACGACTCCGAGGTGGAGGTTTTGTTTGTTAAAGAGCCCACTGCTGAGCAGGCAGCTTTAGCCAGGAAACTCCTGCTGCCCCTCACCTTCTTCTGCTACAAGAACGAGCCAGGCTACACTAGTGACACTGAGACCGATGGTGAGAAATGACATTCGTCCACATACTCCACTCTGATGATGAATCGTTTTCCCAGCAGATGATTTATTTATTGAATTTGCTTGGATTTTCAGATGAAGACTTTGAGTCAGCTGTCAAAGCTTTAAACGGAAAGCTCTACCCCGATTCTCCTCAGGCTGCAGCTTCCGATAGTGGTACGTTTGTCTTCACTCATAACTTTTGCCTTTGCCAATCACTCTTTTGCACTAAAGGGGTCGATTCTGCTTTCAGAGTCCTTTTGTCAGTTCGTGTGGGAGAAACGACCGACACCAGAAGAGGAGGAGAAAGCAAAGAGCCTGCAGCTTCCACCCACGTTCTTCTGCGGCCTCAGCACCTCTGACAGCGACACCGACCACGACAAGCCGGAAGACTTTGAAACAGAGGTCCGCAAAGCACAGCACGAGCTGGTAATGGACCTAAACCCGTGCATAGAGGTCCCAGTTTTTAATAAACTGACTTTGTTTCTAAATTAAAATGAAGAGCCAGATATCCCTGTGAACTGTGTTCAGCTGCAGGAACAGACGGATGCAAAAAAAAAAACTGCATCAGGTTAAGATGAAACTGTAGATGAATTCAGTCATCAGCAGGTCCATCTTTTTTTTGCTTCTGCATTCAAAACTCATGCATTGCTACGGCCATTTTCAGGCTCTGGATACAAAATACACAACGATTGAACACGTGTTGAAAGTTAAACCAATCAGGGACTCTGATTTGGCAGTGATGTGGATGAAGTCCCTTTTAATTCATGGAAGTGCCAACTGTTTGAAAATTGATCATAAAGGAGAAACTAATAATTGCAGTTTTTGTCCAGATGGAATTATGTGACAGAGTCTTTTGTATATTTGAATAGAGCTGTGAAAGACTCCATGATATTAGAACGGGAAGATCCTGAATTTAAGATTGTGATTCTTGAGAGGTTTTTTTTTGCTTGTTTTGTTTTGAATTTTATTTTTATTTGTATTTTTTTGTATATATTTTTTTTTAGCTCTTGGGACAAGTGTGACCTTAAAAACAAGACTAGTTATTTAAATTACTTTTTTTCTCTTATATTTAAGACGTTTGGCAAATGTGCACAAGCAGCTCAGTGGGGAAAACATGTATTTTCGTTGAAGAGTAACACTGGTTTACTTTGTTTTAGGCCAGTGAGTCAAAGAAAGCTGAGAAAAGATGGAGCCGTCCAGCTGCAGCTCCTCAGGGTCCGAGCTCGGTCCCGGCATCCAGCTGTCCAGAAGCAGCTGCCGCCACAACCGCAGCAGAGGAGCCGACCGCAGACCAGCCAACAGGAAGTCGAAGCAGCAGCTCTCCAATCGACCTGTCCACCAAGAAGAGCTCAGAACCAGAGCCTGGTTCTGTAGCGGACACTTCTACCACTGCATCAGCTGCTCAAGGTCAGAAATAATGTCTGTTTGAAAGACTTGAATGATCCTCATCTATCCTTTTCCTTTTTTCTGTCCACTCACTTATTTTTATACTTTTTTGTTTTATGCTTGAAATTTTTTTGTGAGCATTGATGGGACTCCGAAGTCATTCCAAGATCATAAACCCTTTTCAAGTTGAGAAAACGCTTCAGCAAACAAAACTGAGAAAACCAGTTTAATGTGTGATGACTTTGTTCTTGTTGCTTCAGACTCTACCTTTGGTTTTAACTCACTCACTGGATTCTCTTTTGCTGACTTGGCAAAGACAACAGAAGGCTTCGCATTTGGAAGCAAAGGTTAGTTTTTTAAAATGTTTTTTTTACTTGAAATTATCCAAATAAACCTTTTTTTATTCCAAATTATTATTTTTTTTTTATATTCAAATAGACTCTGATTTCTCCTGGGCCAATGCTGGAGCAATGGTGTTTAAGCCTGCGGCGCCCTGCGAGCCGAAAACCAAGACCGATGATGGAAGCGATGAAGAGGAGGCTCCTACCAATGTGGACATTCACTTTGAGCCTATAGTGTCTCTGCCTGAGGTGAGGCACACATGCAAACACACATGTCCCTTCTGACATCTAGTGGCCAACTGAAGTCATAGCAACATGTCAAAATTAAGACAGACGGACTACTATTTTAAAAATCGGATTTGGGCAATTAAATGTTTAAGAAAAGATGGTGTGTTATTCAATTAATAGCTCAACAAGCAAAAGACTTCTTATAATGAATATATATATATATATATATTTTTTTTTAATCTCTGCCTTTCAGGTGGAGACAAAGTCTGGAGAGGAAGATGAGGAGATCTTGTTTAAGGAGCGGGCTAAGCTTTACCGGTGGGACCGGGACTCTAGCATGTGGAAGGAGCGAGGCATCGGCGACCTCAAAATCCTCTTTCACCCCAACAAACGCTTCTATCGAATCCTGATGAGAAGAGAGCAGGTCCTGAGGGTTTGTGCCAACCATACCATCATCCAGGGAATGGAGCTGAAGCCTCTGAATACTTCTACTAACGCCTTGGTCTGGACCGCCACAGACTACGCAGGTACCTGCAGCTCAGGTTTGCTAGTTGGTGAATCTCTGTTGCTCCTGGAGTCTCTTTAATTCTTCTGTTTGTTTTTTTCTTTTCAGATGGTGAAGGTGTCGTGGAGCAGCTGGCAGCCAAATTCAAAACCCCAGAGATCGCAGAGACCTTTAAAAAGACCTTCTGCGAGTGCCAGAGCCGCATGAGTCAAGATGACGGTGACGCTTCATGCGCCTCGTCACCACAGATGTCCAGAGTCCAGGAGCACTCTAGGGAGACCAACCCACAAGTGTTCCTCAAAGTAGCTGTTGACGGCAAGCCGCTGGGCTCCATCACCATAGAGCTTTTCTCCCACATTGTTCCCAAGACTGCTGAGAACTTCAGAGCCCTCTGCACCGGCGAGAAAGGCTTCGGCTTTCAGAACTCCATCTTTCACAGGATCATACCAGACTTCATGTGTCAGGTAAGGAGACTGGATCTGTTCCCTCGGAGCAGGATTGCAGCTTCGCTCACATTTTTTCCACTTCCCGTTCCAGGGGGGTGACATCACAAACAACAACGGCACTGGAGGAAAGTCCATCTATGGGAGCTCGTTTGAGGACGAGAACTTTGACGTTCGCCACACGGGTCCAGGGATCCTGTCGATGGCGAATCGAGGACGCGACACCAACAACTCCCAGTTCTTTATAACCCTGAAAAAAGCAGAACACCTGGACTTCAAACACGTGGCGTTCGGCTGGGTTCGAGACGGCATGGATGTGGTGCAGCAGATGGGAGAGATGGGTACAAAAGCTGGGATTCCCTCTAAGAAGCTAGTTATCACAGAATGTGGACAATTGTAGCCTTTTGAAAGTCCAAGAACAACATGGAGCACCCTTCAGTCTGTTGAAGAGCACAATCTTTCTCCCAAAGCACAATCTTCACGTTTTTATTCAGAAGAATAACTATATTGCATTGTAGCTTCAAATGGGAAAGAGTGAGGAGGAGGCTTTTAGGGGAATGTTGCTTTGTTTTGACTTGTCATTTAATTATTTGTCAAAAGTTTATTTTGTGTGTAAAATTGTACATGAACTTCTTTTTAAATGTGTTTTGTGCTTCAGTTTTACTGTACTGGGTTTCTTCACAGCAAGAAGAATGTTTTTTTTTTTTTTGTTGTTTTTTTTCCAGAAAGCAGGTTTCTCACCACTTACACATTTCAGATGCAGTCTCTGGTTACATTTTATAGTAGGACACCAAGGTTTGAGTTTCTTTAAGCAAATGGTTGACATTCATATTTGCCCTCTCGAGGATAACCACGTTTCTGCTTTAAAGACTACAGACGTTTCATTGTGTGTACAGAGTGAGGTTACAAAGTTGAGATGATGCTTGTACCAAAATTCAAAATTAATAAAGTTGCTTTACAAAAAAGCTAAATAATGTTTGTTTTCAGTGTTGAATGATTTAGCTTTCATTAAATGTTGTAAAAGTTCTCCAACACAATAAGCTTTTAAACTGAAAATATCGGTAAGATATAGCTTCTTAATACATAATTATAGTTTTTCACAATGAAAAAAAATAAATGAATTTAAATATAACTAAAAACTACAAGAGAAATATATACATTTAATAAAAAAGACCAGGGTGCAATACCGCTTTTGGCCACTGTCTCTAAATGGCAGTAAACTAAGTACGTGGCTGTCCGAGCTGTCCGCAGTGACGTCAGCAGGATGTAAATACGGTGTCGAGGCGCATGCTCGGTCTTTTTCCTCTCCTGAGCTTTTTGGGGCGGTCGGCCTTGTCTCTGTCTCTGGAAGATCTACCACCGAAGCAGCCAAAATGATCATCTATAAGTGCCTCATCACTGGTAAGTCGATATAATGGAGTTCTTTGTCTTCAAGTTTGGTGATGTTACGGTTTAAAAGGCCGGTTTGAGACGTAACGTTGTTAGTGCGGAGACTAGCTTATGGTGGCTAGCTAACTCGTGTATCGTGTTCAGAAGTTAGCGATGCTAACGAAAAACTATGGAGTGTTATCCGCCCCGCCGGTTAGCCGGCTTTTGCGCAACAGGGTTTGGACCGCTTTTCAACAACAGAAATGTTATCTTTTCGGATCTAAAGTGTTAGTTTCGTGCTAATAATGATCGGGCCTCAGGATTTTAACTCTGCGGCCTGGCGTTAAGAGTTGTGCGGGAGTTTTTTTGTCTATAGCTTTTCGGCTACATTTAGCTTTAAGCTAATTTACTTTGATTTAGCAGGTTTTAGCATTTTTTCAAATTGATCTGGTTATTTTATAGATCCGGATGTATTTAGGTTGGAGTTAGATTCCCGAGAGTGTAAAAGTTTTACATTTATAAGGATGGTACAATCGGGTCTTTAATTATAGTTTAGGATTAATGTGTATGAAATTGTTTAAGCTGTTAAAGTCGCAAAGAAAACTAACTATTCAACTTTAATCTTAAAATTTGCTTTAAAAATAAATGAACGCGTTAAGGGAAAAAAAGCTTTTATTTTGAAATGCGCAGGATGGGCACATTTGAAAATGTCCTGGCGGTCGAGTTAATTTCCACTTTATTGAAACCAGAATAAGAGGAAAATTTTGTCAATTCGTTTCTTTGTAACCATTCCATAAAAGCTGTTTTTCTGTTTTTGTAGGGGATGAGATGTTCTCTGATATTTACAAAATAAAAGAAACCGATATCTTCTATGAAGTTGAAGGAAAGGTGAGTGAAGATGACGCAATATCACATTAAACTGCTGAAAAAGTGTCGACTTGTTTGTGTGGAACTTTTTATCAAGTCTTTCAATTGAATATAACTTTAAATTTTCATAGTGAAAACATATTGATGAAACTTTAAAACTGTGTGGACTCTGACCTGTATCATTATACTACACCTCTATTAGTTTTTGATGACATTTTCTCACTGTTTTTTGCTTTCAGACGGTCACCAGGACAGAGGGATTTGACGACGCCCTAATTGGAGCCAATGCGTCTGCTGAGGAGGCGACTGAAGCCAACGAGTCGAGCACCGTTTCCGGGGTGGACATCGTCCTCAACCACAGCCTACAAGAGACGGGCTTTGATAAGAAGCAGTACTTGGCTTACATTAAAGACTACTTGAAGGCGTGAGTATTATTCTTTATGTATTTAAATCTTACCACTTTAAACAGCATGAAGAATACAGCTTTGCTTTGCATGTTCAGCATTAAGACAAAGCTGCAAGAGACCAACCCAGGGAGAGTGGAGAAATTCATGGCCGAAGCTCAAGTGGCAGTGAAGGGGGTTGTTGGAAACATCAAGAACTACCAGGTATTTACAAAGCAATAGATTCCATTAATTGGATTAGTGTTGGATGTACTCTCAAAGCTTAATCCAGTTTTCTTTATATAGCCCAATATCCCAACACAGTTAATTTCACATCATCTAGTGGCTTTCTTTTGTCTGATTGGAAATCTAACTGCATTTCTTCATAGTTTACAACAATTAAAGAGGTGCTTTAATGTTTCTTCAGGTTAGCTCAAATTTACTGTAGCATTTTAATGTCTTGTAAAGAGAAATCATAATTGACCAACACTGGAAAGTGTGTAATAGCAGTTACTTAAAACTCTAATCTTTTATTTGCTTACAAACATGTATGATAACAGTATCCCATCATGCTACAAGTCATAAACACAATCATTGTACCAGTCAGATATAATTAAAAATGTCTTATGCAAGTTGTGAAAAAAGTGCATGTAATACTTGCTTGTAAAAGTTAGACGGTTTCAATTGTATTTTGGAAAGGTGATCAGAATCTCCTAAAAATCCAAGTCATCAAAACCACTCAGAGCTTATTTGGGATATGATGCCACATAAATTTGGGCTGGAAGATGCGATCCTTTAGTCGATTTAATCTAAGCGCTACAATTTGATTCTAATCTTTTTTTTTTTAAATGATCTTTTACTTATTGGGATTTTTGTCAATGTTTTATTTTTCCTTAAAAACTTTAAAAAAAAATCCCTCTCTGGTTCCCAGTTTTACACGGGTGAGTCCATGAACCCTGAGGGCATGGTGGGTCTGCTGGACTACCGTGAGGATGGCGTCACACCATACATGCTCTTCTTCAAGGACGGTTTGGAGATTGAGAAATGCGTGAGTAGTTTTTTACTCGTTTTTATCGGTTTTATATGAAATCATGGCTAAAAACTGTTTTCTAATAAAGTTCTCACTATTCTTTTGCAGTAAATGTCAGCAATGCGATCTGCTGTTCAATTGCCTGCTGCTTCCCAAAAAGCCCCCAGGAGCAGACCTAAGGAGCCCCCACTCTGTGCTCTTTTTGTCTGAATGGATACTTTTTTTTGTCCACAAGTTCCACTCGTGCTGAGCGGAACCAAACACAATCAGAATACAGTTTTTAAACTTTGTTTTTGGCTTTCGAGTGCTTTTTGTCTCCATGGAAACAAAGCAAATGATCGAAGCTCTGACTCTGGCCAAAAAAGTGTTTTTCTTTCATCCGCCTTCAGTTTTAGCAACAACAAACACCCCAGACCACATTGAGTTTGGGTGTCTGGATTAAGAATTCATCTATCAAATAAAAACATCATGAAAAATCTCACCAAGTTCTACTCTTTAACAAATGTTCTGGTTTTCAGTGAGCAGTCCCTTCATTTCACTGGAATGAGATCACTTCATGAAACCTGGTGCTCATGTATCTACAGCTGGATGTTTACTGAAGTATTTGACTGACTCAAGTCCATCAATTCTGTTTCCATGGTAACACTCTTTATTTTCTTGACCCATTGCTGTTAGCACAAGTGAATCCTAATGACATGTGGAGTTATAAACAGGTGTGTCCAATGACAGTCCTCGTTACTGTCATTGGTTCCACCTGTTCTGCAACTGTGTGACGCTATTGTGTCACTATAGACCAAACCCTTCCAGTGAGTAATGCTGCTGTTTGGGACACTTCTCAGGTCTTTTAACCTCATCAGCTTTAGAGGATATTTGCCCATGTCTTGATTCATCCAGTGAGTTTAGTCCGTTTCAGTCCTTTATAAGTCAGTTCAGGACAAGCAAATGAAAGAAACTTCCAGAAACTGAAGAGAACTGTTACGATGAGCAAAGCGCGGTTTGACGGTTTCTTGAGTCCAGTCTGTCCAGTCTGCTTACATCCTCATGAAGTACACTGCTCAAAAAATAAAAGAGAACACGTAAATAAATCAGGCTTCTATGTAATCAAACAGTTCAATTAGGAAGCAACTTCAAATTTTTGTGCAAGTGGAATAGATGTGTGTAAATGATGGGCTATCAGCAAGAAACCTCCAGTAAAGGAGTGCAGAAAACTTCTCCATCTTTATGTTCTGGTGGCTTTTGAATCCTGACTGTTACTCCAGAGGTACAATGAGATGGCACAGTGTAGTGTCCAGAACATGGAGATGCAGAAACGTGACAACCCTCCATCAGGACCACAACCTCCCAGGAGAAACAGGAAGAGTCCTGCAAAATGACCTCCAGCATCCCTGGCTCAGGAAACATTTAGAAGAATGGATTCTGTCAAATGTCCCTCCTGACCTTAACATCACTGAAATCTATAGATAGACCTGAAAAGAGCAGTGACATCCCAGAATTCTGAAAGAACTGAAAGACTTTTGTCTTGGATGGATGACAATACCTCAAACTGCAAAAAGCCAAGCAGTACGAGGTACTAATTCTTCCCAAAATTTTGCACACACCATTGTTTTGCTTTGTTATTTTGAGAGGGTAAATAATGGAAATGAAGCCTTTTTTTTACATATTCAAAGAATGTCTCATCTCAAGATTTAGAAGATTTTTCAACATTTCTTTGGGTTCTTTATGCACAATATACATTTTTTGAGGGGTGCCCAACCGTCTGATCCCCTCTGTACATGGGTCTAATATGTACCAGATCAAAAACAAAAGGTGGCTCTTAGATGAACCATATGCAGATATTTTTTCCCCTCTCTTCAGAGACTCTATGCTGCTGAAACTGCTGTGGACGGAACATTCCACTGATGCAGAGCGACGGGGAGAATGAAACACTACGTTAATGTATTTGTCTTCAAGTAGGGGACTTACATTTAGTGAAGAAGGCTCAATTTACACCCGTAGATGGTTCAACTTACCCCAGACCTGAGGCAAGTTCAGCCACAACGTTAATATTTTGAGCTGCTTAGTCACAGATACACGCGGATAGTTTTAATTTGAGAGGAGACATCCTGAAATGACAATATATGTTTATGTTTCATAACCTCCAGGATCACATGTGTACAAAGCGGCTCTTCTTGCCTCACTCTCGTCGATGTTCTGGAGACGACGGCGTTTACATCCCATAATGCCCAGCTATGGTGTTCCTCTTTAAGAACGGAGCCTATTCAGACAGGAAATTCAGAGCCAATCGGAGCTCATTCAGATTCCAAACCAACCCAGATCACCTCAAAAGATGGGCAGAGCAGTTCCTGGTCCACTTGTATGTAAGACAGCTTCAGATTATTGGGGGAAACGAGATCGGGTTCACTTTAAGTGAACTAAATGTGTCTGGTCTGAATAGATCCTGTAAAAAAACATGTGTTTGCCATTTGACAAACAAATGAAGCATCATGCTGTTGCCATGGTAACACTACTAAAGAGACTGTTTTGCCCTTTAGTCTTTATTTTCATTGCTGTAAACACAACAGCGTCTCTTCAAAGGAACACTTCCTGTGAGTGGCGTTTCAAACAGGTGTGCTGAAGGACATGCACAGCCCTCGTTACTGTCATTGGTTCCACCTGTTCACTAACGAGAGAGGAGAAAAAAAAAAAAAAAAAGCTTGTACTGATGCAAACAAAAACTAAACAATAAACACAGCTTAATGCCAGAATCCATCAGAAGACGTCTATGAGTCCTGCTTCTCCTCCTCTTCCTCCTCAGCGGGCCGGTAATGCTGGTACTCCGGTTTCAGCTCCCAGTTGCTCTTGTGTGCTCCTTTGCGGTTGCATATTCCGATTTCCCTCATGATCTCTTTAAGGTAGGTCTGGGCCAGAGAGGAGAAGAAAAATGAAAATGTATATTCAATAGAATTGAAACATTTCCTCCACCTTTTTCACAAACAATATTAAATATTCCATAGCCTTTATATATACTGCTCTTAAGAACAAACAGAGGAATATGAAAACATGACATCCTATAGTTGAAACAAAACCACACAAAAACATGTGGAAGCTGCAGTCAGACAGCTTTTTTAGCAGCTACTCATCCTGACTGAGACAGTTCTCAAAGGTTTCTTTTTTTTTTTTTGCCGTTTGCTTCTGAACTGACCTATGAAGGTTTGAAACGGACAGTAAACTGATGAATCAGCAGAGCGCCTACATTGTCAAAATAAGATCAAAGATCCCATAAAATGAGGTAAGAAACCTGAAAATTGTCCAAAGGAAACAGAAAAAAAAACACAAATATCACACAAAATTATTTTTCCTTTTCCAAAGTATAACCACATTTTTCTTAACAATCCTAGACAAAAATCTATGATCTTTAACATGCCTTCCACCTTCATGAACCCAGGAAGTTTTATGCTTCGTCGCATCATCACACATGAAGATTATTACTGTATATTTATTAGCTATTGCAATTTGAAAAAAAGTATAAAAGAAGAAGGAAATGTCCCAGGTTTTATTGACTTTACATCTACTTTAAGATTTATGAAAGATGTTTAAAAGATCTTTCCTGAAGAAGAAATAAAAAAAAATTGTTGCACGCAAAGTTTTTTTTGGCTTTTTCTGATTTCTAAACACCGAATTCTGAAGGTCAGAAAATGTGTTTTGCTTATGCCAGAGGTCTGTAACCTTTAACACTAAAAGTTTTAACAGTGATCAAATTATAGTATTAAATGTTTTTATTTGTAGCAATTTATTTTAACAGAAGCACATAAAAGTTCTTTTCAAAATAAAATGAACCGCGTGTCAAAAAGAATCCTCCTGCTACAGCAGATTTGTTCGAATTAAAAATCCAAGAAAATAATTAAGTACTCCGACAATAGATTAAACCTTTTACCATTATTTTGCTCAGTTATCTGACTTATTAAAAATCTAAACAAAATAACGTATAAACTAAATCAACCCAAACTAACCCCTGATCTAATCAGTTTTCTAATATATAAAGGAGCCTCTGGCTGCAGACCCCTGCCTTAAAGAGAGCTGTATGTTTTGAGGCTTTATTCTGAAACTGCCACAAGGTGTCTCTGTTGAACTTCTAGCACTTTGCAAACTCTTCTTGGGGAGTTCCGCCGCTGTGCTCCAAGACTTCTCATAATGGACATTTCGGTTACTTCGGTTCAGTTAATTTGAGTGTTGGCCAAGTGCTCTGGGAGAGAAATGATGGAGTGGAGTGTATCGGGGCGTTTGACTCCTACTCAGTCGATGGTTATGCAATCAGATGCAATCAGAGGGAGAAGAGGCCCTCAAGGTCTCATCAGCACCTACACAATGCTGTTCACTGGGAGTTGGAATGAATCCATTGCTCTGTATCGATTCATCCTCCCTCCCCGTGTGTGTATGTGTGCGCACTCTGGTCAGCATTTGAGCCACAACAGAGAGTGTGAGCAGGCACGGACGTCATGCTGTGGGCGATTTGTTCAAATTTAACAAGGCAAGGTGGATGGTGGGCAGGTGCATTGTTTTGTTTGGTGTTGCTGTGCGTGCAGGTGCTCCTCACCACGGGTTGTTTGGTGATGTCCACCAGGTCCTTGAAGCTGTAGTACTGGTGCTTCTCGAAGGCAGAGAAGAGCATGTCCATCACAACCTGTCGCTCCGCCCTCACCATCTTCCCTTCGGACTTCTTCTTCTTCTCAAACTCCACCTTGAAATGACACGTCATGTTAGCAGGAACAGCGATAGCGTTGATGACTATTTGCAATTGAATAAACTCTTACTTTGAAAATACACCATAATATTCCTCATTTTCTTTTCAAGTTTGTTACTTTTTCAGGCACAACTCAGCTTTTCTGTTAGTTTTCATCGTAGTATCTTATAGTTTTCATAATGAAAGCTCCACCTTTGTTCAGTCCAAATCAATGATTATGTAATAAAGTTTTTTAAACAACATTGGTTTCGAATGAAAGGTTAAAATCTCACTCTGATCCATTTTAAAAGCACGGCGAGCAATATTGGAGCTATCCCGCCGTAAAGTTTTGAGCTAGATGCCAGATCAGATGAAGAAGACGAAGACGTGCGTGGGTCTAGTCTTCTGGAAGTGGATGCTTCAGAATGGAGCCGCAGACTTCTGCTGGGGCCCCTAACCCAGCCGGTGGATTTTTCATGTCACAACTAACTTTAAAAAAAGAAAAAAATTAGATTAATCGCAATTTTGGGTTGTGATTAATCACGAATAAACAATGTTTTACGAGGTACATTTTATATAACAATGTGCAGCTTTTGAACAAAATAAGGCCAGAGAGAAAATGCTCCCCTTCATTTTTATTGTCTGAAACGTTTAAATTTATAAAGTGTTTACTTAGAAGTGTAACTTGTGAGCATAAAACACATCAACAGTAAGATAAGCAGAACTCTAAAGAATCTGACTGTATGTCTGCAGTACTACTCCAAGGAAACATTCTGGCATTCAGCCATAAGAAACAGTCTTTCTGCACTTTAAATAGTCTGGTGTGAGGACGGGACTCCATTCTGATTGGCTGCTGGGTGTGGATGCACGCCTAAAAAGAAATTCCAGTCAATGTTCTATATGTGGAGAATTCTACAAAACAAACTTGTGCTTCATGATTTGGACAAAAGAAGCAGTGGAAGGTGAACTTTCTCTCTGAACTGATGTTTTATTTAACCTATCGTGATGATCAGCATTTATATCGCTTCCCTTTGCTGCTGAAGACGAGGTCGTGGCCAGCTCAGCGACGCATTGTCGTGTTACCGTGACAACAGGCCGCATTACGCATCAAATAGTCCACCTTTTGTAAAAATAAATAAATAAATAAAGCAATCTAAACCTTAAAGAATAAAGTACCAAAAATCGATTGAATAATTATTTTGTAAGTGACCATGTCATAAGTAGGATAATATTCGATGAAGTGTGCATCATCAGAGTTTAACACAACCTTGGAAGCCAGCGGAAGACTTCTGCTTCACAGAGAGTAATTAATTAGAGTTAATAAATATTATTATACTATTTTTTTTTAATTAATCACATGCATTAATGCGTTAACGCTTACTGTCACAATTTCAATCTTTTCCAAAACGGAATTCTTTCATCCTGATTCACCACAATTTGAATAAAGAAATTAGGAATTCCAGTGTTGATATTTGCATAGTTTATCAGTATCGGTTCAATATGAAAAAATCTACAGATATTATTCTGATTGTTTTCTTATACATTTTACATATGAAAGGGATAATTGTCCCTAATAGATACCTGACCATGTGAAGCATATGTTTACAGTCATAGTCAGAAATAGTTCTGTTTTCAGGTAAATTTCCCTTTAGAGAAGGATAAATGTTCCTAATAGATCTCTGGTAATGGGAAACTTATAGTAATTGCTTATAGTTTGTGTCTAATTCTCAATGAATGGCCTCAATGTTTTCAAATATATTTTTAAAGTTTAAAGTGATACTTTTTTGTTAAAAAGGTCAAGTAAAATGTGAAAAAAAGGGAAAAGGAAATCTAAATTATTATATACACATTTAAAGACACTTAAATGTTGGCCATGTGCCACAGATGAAGGGGAAATCCTTTTTTTATGGCATCAGTCAGAAAACATGAAATCAGCCCATCTCTAAAGGAAATCCTTATCCTCCATCATGAAAAACAGTGGAACAAATGAAATTTTGTTCAGTTGGAACTAAAAATCTCTTAAAAGACTTCAGTAAACACATTTTTAGCCCTTACTTTTAAGGTTTTACTTGTACATTTTCCCCCAATGAAACTGAAGGTTTAGACACACATCATAGTGCTGGTTGTAAACTTGATTTCTTACATTGAAATCATGGTTGGCCACAGGCTTGAAGACAGTGGTGATGGCCCGGTCCAGCTGCTGCGACAGACGCTGAGGCTTGACAGACTCGATCTGCAGCCTGTCACACAGACGCACAATCGCACACCAAAGGCTGAGAGACAGAAAGTTTCCTTTGTGCTCCTGAGGCCGACTCCATCAGCGAGATGACAGATGTAGCTCCAGGCAGGAATGAGAATGTCTGCACCTTCAGGTCAAGCTAACAAAAATATGTTATGACACTTTTCTGCGCTCAAAGACTTCCTTTCACTGGATTGTGTTTTCTCACACCGCCGTGACAACATCTTTTCTGCTCCCCGCACTGATGGACAGACATTCATCTGCAGCCAGAAAACCAGAAACGTATCTGGAGCCACAAGTGATGGATTTTCTGCCGCTCACATTTCCACTCTGCAGATAACGGGTATGAATATACCGCACAGAATGTCTTTGTGAGCGCGGATGAAAACAGTCTGAGGGTCAGGATGAAACTGGTTTCCACAGTGGCGCCCCTAAAATGCTTTCCTCTGAGAGAATAATGTGGCTCGCTGATTTGACGGCTGCCACAATGAAGCGAAATGTGTGCCGTGTGTTTGCCTTGGGTTGCATTGAAGCGGTGCATCTGCCACAGTGATGTCGTTGCTATAGCAATGCACCAACTCTGGCTGAACTAACATCATTCACTGAGGAGGAGACAAAGACCAGTTTAACAAAAAAAAAGGCAGAGTGGACTGGAGTGTTTTGTGTGGCCAAATGAACATTTGCAGCGATGCATCCATTAACAACTTCCGTACTGCTGTTGGAATGAAAAAGCATCGCCCCAAACACCAACTTTGGCTCAACAGCTGCCCTGACGCTTTCTGCACTGGATGGATTTTTTTTTCCCCTCACTAAATTACCTTAGACCATCGTTCTGCACGCCGTGACTCACGCAGAACGACAAAATCAACAAGACTCTTCCTCAAACATGTCAGAAAGCGTTCAAGCTGGAATCATAAGTGTCCCACTTTCCTATATCTATTGCTCTAATGCACCTCCCTGCACCAGGGAGGCTGGCTTTAAAAAGTGTGTTGATGACAAGCCTGAAGGTCCCTCTTTTCTTCCACCCAGAGGAAACAGTTTTCAACAACTCCCAAAAGTCATTTGAAATGTTGATTAATCAGAGCACGTCAGGTGTTGGGCTTTGTGTTTGTGTGCGCTAAAAGAAACAATTTGTCCTTTTAGGAAGGATCTGAACTACCGGATTATCAAATCTTGTGCACCATGGGATTGAACACTCTGTTAATTTACTTTCTACCATTGTTTGTCATTTTCCTGCATTTTTATGTCTGACAACTTAAATAAAAAAAGAAAATAAAACATAAATCTTAGTGGTTAAGATGAGACAGTTTTGTTTTCATTTTTGAAGACATGCAATCCTTCTATGTGCGATGAAGACTTTGTGTTGATGTTGTGCTTTACCTTAAACTGCAGGATCCCGACACACGTCAGTCTGCTGCTGTTGGACTCACCGTTTGATCTTCATGTAGTCTTCAGAGACGATGGGTCTGCATTCAGCTCTGTGCACCACCATGCCCTCCACACTGATTCCATCTGCAACAGAAGGCCCGTCTTCAGCTGCTTAGCTATTCCAGTGACACACATGCACACATGAAAGTACTTTTGTTCTCTTTAAATCAGGAACCATGCTTCTTGAAGAATGGAATTCTGAGCTGTTAGGTTGGAGGTGTGAGGAACTGTAAACTAATGGAAGAGCACATTAACAGATGGATGATGGGAAAGGGGTGGGCTTACTCTGCACCAACAATCCCACCAACAACTCAGAGGTGAATTTCTAATGAACTCCTACTGCTCTGCAGAAACTATGTCCTAGAAAATGAAAAAAAAAAAATTTTCACAAACAGCAGGACCTGCTTCCATTTGCAGGAGGGTCAGAACTTACAGAGCCGAGCGATTTCCACAAATATTTACCTACAATCGCTCAAGTTGAGTTAAAGACACAGTTTGTTACAGAGCAGAAATGTGATGAAAACTGTTGGTCAAACAGAGTTAAACGTAAGTGTCACAAAGCTGAAAGCCACATAAGGTGCTTCAAAGTGACTGACCTGTACCCCTAATCTACGGTGGCCCTGAAGTGTAAATCACATCAACAAATCACTCAACGCAAAAACATTAAAAATGTAAAAACAAAAAAGAAAAACAATTAATTGTAAAAGAAAAATGATTTTTTCAGAAATCAAAACAAAATTTCAGAAACAAAAATGTAATTCCAAAATACAAATAAAATGTCTCAGAAAACAAAAATCATTTCCTGAAATCCACATAAAATGTAAATAAAAAACGAGACAAGAAACGGGAAAGGATTTGATGAATATATTCATGACAAACAACATTCGGTCGAAGTGATGGACAAACATCATCATCCAATCAGATGTCTCATAGTACCTACCTTTTGTTTTTTTTATTTTTATTTCTGGCAGTTAATTGTTAATTTTCCTTTCAAAATTTCATTTTTTTTTTTTTTTTTTTTTACAAAATTAGAGGTAAAATGGAACATCTCTGATTGGCTTATGTTTGTCCATTATTGCAACTGAATGTCATTAATTCAATTCAATTTCATTTATATAGCCCAATATCACAAAACAATGGTCTCACTGGGCTTAATGCCAGTAATTCCACAGAAGCAGAAGGTCAATCATAAAATATCAACAATAGCTAAAAACTAAACAGACTAAATAAAACTGGTTATCCCTGCCCTTAGACCCTCTTTTGCTGTAAGGAAAAACTCCTAAAAAACCTGATTTAGGAAAAAAGTATCAATACTAGAGGTCCTCATTCAATCATCGATGTCCCATTGAAACTACCTTCTCTGGTTTCTTTTTGGCTTTTTAGCATTTCAGAAGGATTTCTGGAAATCTCTTGTTTCATCTTTGTTTTATTCTGTTTAATTGTGTTTAGGTTTCTGGGATTTAGCATTTTTTAATTGTTTTGCTTTTTTTATTGTGCTTTTTTAATGTTTTGGCATTAAGACGTGTTGGTGTAATTCGCACTTGCTGTTCTTGCTTCAATCCCTCAGAAGAACCTAAGACGGAACTACATACAGAACTTTCTCATCCAGAATCAAAGAGTTTCAAAACAACATTTTGGCATTATTCACTCAACCTTTTTTTGAAAATACCAAGTTCCAAAAGGATCTGCGTGATACCTTTGGCAGAGTTTCATGTATTTCAACTTCAAACCTTCTGTTAAGAAACTCATGTGGCCCCAGATGGTCCACAAATCTAGACAAACATCAACCTGAACAGATAAAACAATAAATGGTTTAACTGTAGACGTCAAAACAAATATATTTAAAAAAGAAAATGTATTTTTAAAGCTCATTTTTACGTTTAAATCCTTTGCAGATATTTGCCTTGAAGCAGTTGTGATTATCGGATAAATAGTTTAAACCTTCATGTTTCTGGAGGTTCCCGTTTCAGCGAATCCTTCCACTGAGCCTCCTGCAGGTTTTTCCTCCTCTGCTCCTCCTTTCATTTTCCCGATTTGAACTGACTGTTCAAACTCAATAATGAAGTCCAGCAGAGACTGTTTATTTCACTGCACACATCTAGACTGGAATCGATCGTGTTTGTTTAAAAAGAAAAGAAGCTTCAAACGCCTCTATAGTTTCTAACACATCATATGGTAAAACAATAGAAAAAGAAAGTGATGCTGAAAAGCCTGTGAACTGTGAGCCTACACCGACAAACACAACAAATGACAGCACAGAGGAGAGACGCCGGCTGTTCAGCTCGTCTCAACCTTCTCTTTGAAATCCTTTTCACCCACAGAAGCTTCGTGTCTGAAGTTCTGACAGGCAGGACTCAGCGATTTCCTCTGCGAATCCCCCAAAAGCAGCGTCAGCTCCTGATGACAGAGGCCCAGCAGGCTCACCTGTCAGACAGGCAGCCTCTTTTGTTACCACGCTGAAGTGGTGCTGCATCTGAGAGCTGCTCAGACAGTTATTGCTTTCAAGATGTCCACCAGATGACACAACACTGGAGAAGAGGGGAAACAAACTTTAACTTGACCTGATTTGTTCCCTGGTGAAAGAGAAGAAAAAGGGAGTATAAATAGAACGCGTCTCCCTAACCCAGACCAGCGGCTCTAATTATACCCACAGTATCTGTGCCAGGCGTGCAGATATTGAACATCGTTTTACTGAATCACACATATTTTTTTTTTTTTTATGGTAAATACAGCAGAGTGCAAACGGCAGAAAAAAAAATCTGTATAGAAGCACTGACAGCTCCCAGCAGACAACTCCCTCTGAGCAACAAGCTGCTCTTTAAGTACAACAAAAATAGACAGGTGGACTGAAGTTAATTTAGACTAAAATAAAGAAGAATTTAACATCAACTTGAATTTAACAGCAGAAAGGGTTTTTTTTTAATGGAGACATTTCCTCTGTGATGCTTTCACACTAGGATGGTGTTTTCTGTTGAAGCAGATTCAAAGGCGAGCAGAGATTCAGAATGACTACATAAGTATTGGTCTTGCACAGACAGATCCAGCATGAAGGACTTTCTCAGAACTGCTTACTTTCTAGCAAAAAAGAAGAAAACTAGCAGTCCAAGGTTAAAAAAAGGGGAAAAAATGCACCTTACTGTAGTTTGACTGCAGCATCACTGGAAACAGTATTGAAAAACCGACATCTAGTCAACGCTGAAGAGAGAAATACAGAAAATTCTTCATCAACTCATACAAGTCTTAATAGAATTTAAGAGGAATTTAAGAAAAAAATAAAGTCTGGTCCATTTTCAGGTTAGGTGAGAAGTTCAACACGTCATCTGTTGAGCAAAAATCCTCCATTACTCTATCAGTACTCAGAAAAACGTATTCACAAATATGTGCTGCCGTTTAACCCTAGAAAACTTTCACTATAAAAAGTTACACCATCACTTTTGCTTGGAAATTTTTACCCGATATAATATACCC
>NC_050532.1:11389101-11415898 GCF_002922805.2 Oryzias melastigma | reverse complement strand
ACTTAAAACTAAATCATACTAAGAAAAAACCACCAGGCTGACTGAACCAATGAGAATGAACATTTGACACAAGTTCTTGTTGTTCTGGTGCGGTGTAGAGCGCCTCAAAATGTGCTGCCAACTAGCCTTCAAGGGTTTAGATGGAAAACAAAAACAAAATGCTGAAGGGTTGGTCACGAATATTTACTTAAATATCATCTTGTCAGCATTTTAAATCGAAACAAGTATCGCCAAATGAAATATTAGGATTTTTCCTTACACTTCTAGCTGAAACTGCTCGTTTTGTGTCCTCACAAGTTGTTTTAAACTCCCACTCCGTTCATCTTTTGATCCAGTTTAAAATAATTCTCACTGGTCTTTTAATTATCTTGTCTGTTTTTAGCCAAAATAAAAAAAACATGAGTCGTTTCCAGGACGTAGTTTCTGCAGAGTGGCATTTCTTTAGAAATTTATCTCTGATGGAGCAACCCTGAATCCTCTTCTTCTGTTGCAGAGCAGAGCAGGCCTGTGCAGTGCTACAACTATGCTCATTTTTGCCTTTGCTAATGATTCACAATGATTTGAATAAAGAGATACTTAAAAATGCTATTTTAAGCTTAATTTTCCTAATATATATCCTTCATCATGAGAAAAATTGCATTAGAATGTGCTAAAAACATCAAAAATGCATTTTTCAGAATGACAATCTGTGATAATGAAATATTAAGACTTAATTTGACAAGAATTTACAGCTAAAAACATTAATCTTAAGTGGATTTATCCCTGAAGACTTGAGACTTCAGACTTTAAAAATTGACTTGTCTAGAAATGGAGGAGTGAGTTTGAGCCTCCTTGGCTCTTATAGGATCTAATCAAGATGTAGTCATTGAGTCCATCACAAACTGAATATGAAAGTGTCAGTGAAGCAGATACCCTTAACCCATGAAGACCAGGATCCATTCTTCCAAAAAAATATAATGATATGGAATACACCACAAACCAGTACACCACATAATGCATTTCTGATGTTTTTCTATAGGGTTCTCTTGGGTTAAACATTTTTCTCTTTCATTTAACTTAAACTAAAAGTCTCCTTTTTCTCACAGATGCTACATACAATACAAGAAGGTTGTAGCAGCTGCTTAGAAACTAAAACAAAGGATGAAAAAGTGGAGTTTTTGGAGTTTGAAACACAACCAGCCAGAGATCGATAAATACAATATTCTTTACTCATAGTTGAGTTTTAGTTTTTTGTTCTAATAAACTGATGTTTTCAAATTAGCATAATTTGGGCTTTTTCTTGCCCCTGCTACAAGTGACTCAGAGAGCTTTTCTGCCTGAGGAGAAAATATTTGAAAAAGATTGGAGGTCAATTTTTGTATTTTGCAGTAATTCTGCTCTCAGGAGGTAAAATGCTGCTTGATTTGCAGAAAGAGTTGGATGAAGCTGAACTCTGGGTCACTCAGCCACCCACAGTCAGGTCACTGCAGGTTCACAGAGCTGGATGGAGTTCTGTGCAGAAGGACTCAGCTGTCAGACGGCGGATGTGGCGCTAGAAGAAATCGAGTACGTTTTTAGCTGCTGAAGAAAAGCAAAAATGTCAGCTTTCTCAAAAGAAAAGACATTTAGGAGCTATAACTTTTTCATAATTTGAAATTGGCATCTCCAGAACAACCTTTTGAACAAGAGAGAAGGTCATCATGAGTATTAAAACAGATGGAAGATTCCCTTCAAAAACAATAGATGAACTATCACGCATCAACATTTAAAAACGTTCTTTTAAGCAATCATAGTTCTCCACACATGCATGAAGAGCAGAGGAATCTGAAGCTAAATCTGCCTTTTTTATTCCTCTTCCTTTCAACAGCTAACAGAGGTTGGTGTGTGTTGCAGAAATGATAACTGAAACAGCTGTGAGGCCAGCAGGCTGTGTGCTGTGAACATGGATGATGTCGCTAACAAACCACAGCAATCTGAAGGAATTTACCAGTTCTTCTTTGAGACGTCTGATATCAAATGAGCTCTTCTCAGTAAATACATTCAGACTGAATCTGATGAAGAAACTTTACTTCATATTTTTAATGACAAGGAGGGAGAAAACGGATTATGAATTCATATAAATAAAGCACCGATATGGGTCAGTAAAGCCTCGTTTCCACTGAGCGGTACAGTAAGGAGTGGTCCAGTTAATTCTGAAACATTAGCTTTCCAACGGCAATCACTTTCTGCTAATCAACGGGTGGTTACAGTGGCTCCGCCCCAACCGTTCTGTTTCACTTTTCAAAGGACCTACAACCGATGGGGGTTATGGTTTGATGCTATTTAATAGGTCCATTTTACAATGGAAACGCTAAAATACCGAACTGGACCGCTCGGTGGAAACCAGGCTTAAGTGTTAGTTCATAATTACATAAAGACTACAGAGGATATAGTTTGTCAACTGACCTTTAAAGAGAGAAAGCCTCAAACAGAGTTTAAAATTGATTCAGTTTCACATAAATTGACCAATAAATAATAACAGTATTTTCTGCATTATAAGTTACTCCAGAATTTAAGCTGAAGCAGCCAAAAAAAAAGTGTAATTAAGAAGAAAAACGTAAATGAAAATCACATATAAGTTGCAGTTTTGGAAGAAATGTTTTTTTTTAACAAAGAATAGGACCAAGAACAGAAATTTCATCTTGATGAATTGATGACAAGAATAGACTGAAAATATACATGTTTCACTACCGGAACCCATTGATGCTTATTTAGCTTCATGAAACATACAATCTAGTACATTAGCGCAACATACAAACATAATTATAGTATAAATAACATGCTAATAAATCAACTACAATTTTGATATCACTTCAACTCATTGACTTCTTTATTGTCTGTGTTGCTTTGAAACAATCCCACCAAACCTGGTGTAAGTCTGAGCAACACTTCTTCTCCTGTGTTGCTGTCAGTAGTAAATACTGATACACACATCTACAGTGGCCTCTAGTGGTTGTTGGTGGGAAATTGAACATTAGTTATTTTTTTAATTAAATACAAGTTAGCCAAACTATGCAAAAAAACAAAAAATACAACGACTTGACACTGAAAAATATAAGTAGAAATATAGTTGATTAAAAAAAAAGTAAAGCTTCAACAATAGAAAAAGTAGAGTCGGATAACGGTCTTTTAAATGACTTTCCCATTCTACACACAGATGCAGCTCATGATTTATGTGTGATGATATCAACATTTGTCCTTCAAAATATTTTCTAATTTGATGTTTTTTTGCCACCCATAAGTTCACTTTTGCAAGAAATTACCCAGGCACCGTCACATCTGATAAAAACTCACAAAACAGGCAAGTCTGAAGCCTCACCCTGTCACCAGAGGAATTATTAACACACATGCAGATATTATATTGAGTAAAAGTACAGCTGTGGGTTTTTGGTGCTTGTTTTAATTCTATTTTTAGCTTTAATTATTTATGTTTAGGTATATATATACTCATGTAATCAATTGCACAAAGTCAAGGACTAAAAAAAATGCCGGCCAAAACGCAGGTGCGCTGGCCTCGGTCACCATAGTAACCTTCACATTCCAACCTGACATCATGTGTCACATAGCGTTCCATCAACCGCCTGCACGAGTCTCTCAAGGCAACAGTACATGTCACCGATCTCCCTAATGCTCATCTTTGCCTTTTTCCACCAATGGATGCAATTATGTGCAATTACTGGCTTGTTAGTGCCTGAGTGCAGAGTCTAAAAACACTCCCACACACATGTGCGCACAGATGCACTGAATATTCCTGCAAAGTTACAGTTTTCACACAGGGTCAAGGACTAGACCGCAGTCTCCCTGCTGCCATTCAGATTTTTTTTTTGTTTCCTCTTTTACAAGGCTCAGTTGGATGTTTAATATCGAAGAAAAATGTTTCACCAAACATGGATAAATGAAGGAAAAGAAAAAAAAAAAAATTGACCACCGCCAAGTGCAGCTCAAGGCGTCTGTGTGTGGGAGGAACACTTGAGACAAACAGTAGATTCTTGCACATTAGCTTCAATATGAAACTCTTGCATTGTACAGTTATGTCCTCGCTGTGGTCAACACCCTCAACATTGATTCAATATCCTAATTCTCCTACGCGTTTATACCAGGCAGGACTTTAGAAAACTCTCATATGAAGAGAAATCCGTATTTTTTTGAGGTAACATCCGATCACATCTGTGACGCACGCAGGCTAAATGATTCTAAACATAAAGTAGGATTCATTCTTTTAATCTTCTGTAATGCTTATTTTTGAATATTAACCCTTAAAAAAAAAAAATCAAAAGATGATCAGAGTGGGTCTTTAATAGGCTAAATAAAGGATGAGCTGAGATACTCCAAAACTGACATGTCTAGTAAAAAAAACCTATTTTTTAAAGATAAGAAGTTCTGATAAAAAAGTGCAGAAAAAAGCTTTAATTGCTTTTTCAGAAACACTCAAAATGTCATCATCTGAATTCTAGACACCATAATTTAGCAGAAGAACTTACTGTTCGGTAAATATCTTAAGTTAGACACCAGACATGTGAAATTGTCCCTTTCTACGGATGACCGTTGGTCTTCAGAAGTTTGGAGTCTTGACAAAACGCAGAGCTTCAGCCGAAAGGGCAGTGTGTGACAGTACGAGCCGAGTGGACCATTATCTGACTTTACTGTGTTCAAGCCCTGAAGCATAAAGGTCAAACACGCTGTAATCTGCACATTTATCAGAGGGTCGACCCACACAAGGAAAAGGACAGTGGCCTTTACCCATTACCTAGAACCTCAGTCAACCTCCAGGGTCTGAGCTTTTACCTTTACAGGCTGAGGTAATGATTTTATGAAGCATCATTATTACTGATAAAGAGATAACACTGCTTCTAAAACTAAAACTTGTTTTTCTATTTTCCTTTAAAAATTGAGTTAAACATGTAGAGTGGTAACTAAATCATCAAGTTTTTATGTAAAGGCCTTTGGTCAGTACTAGATAAAAATAAACTCAGAGGACAAAGTGGAATGAGGAGGAGTCTGCCTGAGGTAGATACAGATTAATCTGACAAATAAGGAAAGAAATTCTCTTTAATCCTTTATAATTACAGCAATTGAAACCAAAGAGATGACACACACAATTCTTTTCTTACAAAGTTCTCGACCATTTTCTTGGTTTTTATAGCAAATCTTTGGAAGTTAGGATGATTTAAGGTGCAGCTTTTATAGATATTAAACTTTTTTTTTGTTTGCAGAGCAAAATCTGCACTAATGACAAACAGGGAAATGAAATTAATAAATCTAACTTTATTCTAGTGCTTATAGGCAGTTTTAATGAAAATTATTAGACAAATTAAAAAAGTAAAAAAATACAACTATTTTTTGTTACACGTACTGGTCCATATGCATTATTGCTAAAGCCTCCATTTGTGATAACAAGTAAATACACAAGAAGATAGCATAATTGACTTTCATCTTCTTAGTTTCTTTATTCGGAATTTAGCTTAAAATATTTGTGTTATATATTGTTTTTATAGTATTAGTCCATTATTTGAAATGCTTGAAATACATCACAAAATCTAAACAAATATTATCTATTTTTATAAAATTAAGCATTTTTACGTACAGTATTTTACACAATTTTTAAAAACATACTTAAACATGATGCTGAACTCCTAACACACCGTCTTTTTATTCATGAATCTAAAATTTAAGAAAATATTTTAGAAACTTTCGGATATGGTTTTCTAGATTCCAGTTTGAAGGATTTTACATTATATGCCAAAATAATAATAATAATAAAGTTCTTTATCCGATATTGGCGATTAATCAACTGAATGAATCAATTTCTATTCCTGGGATCCAACCAGATCGATCTTTCTGAATCAAGTTGTTGATTAAATTGACCAACAAAAAATAGTTTCAAAGTTAGATACATTTATAATTGATATTGGAAAGTACTATTTAGATTGAGACGTGGTAGGTTTATTTTACTATAATGTAAAAACAAGGTGGTGGACAACACACATGTGATGACAGTTATAAAATATATAAATCCATCATTCCAATCCAATGTGTGGAAACACTTTGAATTTAGCAAAGAAGTGACCATACAGTGGTAGAATGTAATCTTAACTTTCCCTTTGTATGATTTTGATGTGGAAAAACAACAGTGGGCTGAACTCTATGAAACTAAAATGTGAATTGATCTGCCATCAATTCTTGTTACCTGCTTGTTTGTTCACATATTTAATTTACACTTGATTATCTTGCAAGAAATACAAGGAATCTGGAAAACTTCACCTGCACTGTTCAGTTCCAGGTATTTATCTCTGAGTCATACTGGTTGAAGTTTTGGCTTAAAATGTCTTTGATCGATTTTAAGTCAGTGAATCGGATCGTTCAAAATTAAGCAATATCGACTATAAATTCGATCGGTAACCACTAATCATGATAAGAATTTAATCGTTGCACCCTTATAGAGAAGGTAGTCCTCTCTCATCCCACCTGCCACAAACGTACATTTGGCTAATTTCTCCATAAGAACTTTCCAGTTCTTTTGTGACCAAAAGGTCATGGCAATTCAGAAGGATCATTCTGACAGGCGGCATGAAAAGGTGAACATAGGAGGTGATGAGAAAAGGCACAGGTGACACGTGAGCAGGTGCTGCAGGTTAATCACGACTTCCACGTGGCTGCATTTAAAGCTGGTATGTATGTATGTATGTGTGTAGGTGTGGAGGGGTGCTTCATTGTTAATTTACATTGTAAATTAGGGGTGTAGGGACAAATCAATTTGACAATATTTTTTGGCGATACTTGCCACTTGGCTCTTGCCAATACACACCCCTACTGTAAATATTTCTCAATAGAAAATCAAAGAGTTAGCAGATACTCTGCATGCTTTAAGGTTCAGAAGAACAATTAGGTGAACCAAAGGCCAGCTGACTCCTTTTATTTGTAATATTTATCTGATTTACACACTACAACAAAAGGAGTATGTGCAAGGATCAAGAAAATGTGAACAAGCACGAATGAAAGCTACTTAAGATGCAAATACACACACAGTGATTATTTTTCTTCAAAAGCAGAGAAGCTAGCAGAGGGAGAGAGAAAGACAACTGTAAGGGTGAGGAGGTCAGTCTTCCTCCCCCTCATCCTCATTTCTCACCTCTATCTGCTTTGACGCCCTTTCCTCAAAGCTCTGACCTCCATGACGGTCCAACAACAAACAGCTTGCCGCCCACAGGAGCTCCATCCTCCATCACCGTCTCCAGCTGTCAGCGTTAGTTAGGTTTTTCAGCTTCTCGCACAGAAAAAAAAAAAAAAAACAATCAATACGCCGGCGATGGGACAATGCATGTAGATTAGACTCAGACCTTCATCGGCCCCAATATTGACACGGCTACTCGTTATTGTTAAACGACTGCTGCCAGCAGCTGGGTGCATCTTTCATTCCAAGGTCGGCAGGAAGGCTCCATTCAGAACCGACAAAAGCGGCTTTTTTTCCTGAAATCACCATATTTTACTCGCAGCGGGAAAGGTTAGCGTTACAGAAGCTGAGGCAGGTCATGTCATCCCTCCTCCTCGTTTTAATGCATTTCATTGCCTTTCTGAAAGTACATTTCTGAATCTAAACCTTTACAGCTGTGACCTCCTTTTTTCAAACGCAGGAAGCTCCCAGCAGCAGTTTAAGGGGGTTGAAAGGATCACTATTGAAACGAAACAGAGCAAACTAAAAACAGAAATGACTTCTAATTAACTCATACTAGGTTTTTTCTTTACAACTCTACATCCGTTTTCTGAATTATTTAAGTTACTTAAAAAGGATAATTTAAGGATGTATCCAGAGCACCTGCAGTATAGTAAAACCAAATCACTTATATCACTTTTGTACCTTAATAGGAAAAGAGAGATAAACTACTTATTTTTTTTAAAACTGTACCATGAAAACAAATCTTTCTAAAATAGTTAAATGAGATGGTACAACATCAACTGTTCCCATTACAAAGTACTTTAAGACTGCAGTCACATATACCCAAAATGCCACTGCCAATTTTTCCCTCTAAAGCTAGGAAACTACTGTAATGCCCCCAAGTAAATTGTGTATATATAATTTAGGATCGTGTGCATCCTTGGAGACAATCACTTTGGATCTTAAATAAACTTTTGGAGAAATATTGTTTAGCAAAAACATTTTTTTTGGCACAACTTGCCCCTATATAAAAAAAAATATCTTAGATATTAGTTGTGAAATATGGATGCAATACTTTAGTTCTGGGATTGACCGATCAGTATTAAAAGCTAATGGTGCATGTCGGGATTTTTAATCAAAAGATATATCCGGTTTTCAAAATACTCAATATTGGAAAACGGAACTTGTAGAAAACAACACAGTACTTGAACTACAATGAAGAAAACGCTGAATAAAACCTCTCTTTACATTAGCTATTAAATTATCTGAGGAGACGCCACACTTAAACATGCATAAATGTCACTGCATAGGCTCACTAAATGTCAAAGCTTTAGGCCTTTATTTCAAGGATGGACGACATTAAAACATTTGGTGGTTGACGGATTTAAAACGATAAAACATTAAAGAAAACTTAATGAAATATAAAGTAAGCATATTTTTATTATGTTTTACTTAGTAAAGAACAAGGTTTTATCCAATTAGAGAAGGTGTGTTGATTTCCGAAGAGATTATTTATGGAGATTTCACAATAAGAGCTTTGATTTTAACTTTATTATGCATATGTAATCCAATTTCTCATCTTTTTTTAACATGGTTGCTGATAAAATAATGTTTTTTGGACTGTTTAAAAATAATGAATGCGCAGAGATACATAACTGTTATGCATGACTCCAATTCTGGCCATTTCTTAATGAAATCAGTCATCTTAAGGTGTTAAAAATGCAGATTTTACGAGCTTCTGAAGGTTTATTCACAAGTGTCGTCAGTTAAAATGTAAATCATAAACGCAAATGATGCAGCGGAAGTTTCCAGTGATGCACCATTTTCTAAACTGCCTGCATCTATATATATAGCAAACAGCAGGGATGTAAATATGACCTGTGTATGCACATTAATGGTTGCTGAAATGAAATAAAAATAATGTAATGAGGGCATTTTTGCATCTCCGTGCATTAGGAGAAATGGCCCCATATATAATAAAGCATCATCTGGTTTCTGCTCATTACAAGCCTTCCTGGGAGATGTACTTAATCAGCATAAAAAATATTAACGTTTGCTCATATTTTGTGTTGTCAACAACAGGTCATAATGACAACAAGGAAGTAATTTTGCGTGGGGGCTGCAGGAAAAGCTAAGATTGGATCTCCAAATATAAATTTCCATTAAAGCTCACGTCGTTCGGAGCCCAGAGGCTGCTTCATTAAGGAAATGTAATGATTCCATTCGTTAACGTCCAAGTGGTATTCCGACCTTTGCGACTCATCCACCCGCTCGTTTTGATCTAACGCGGATAAACTGCATCCAGATGCAACGGGAGCCGGCTTTCATGTGCCACCAGCAGGTGGGCAGTTTAATTTCTCACAGGCGGGGTGGGGGGGCTGTGAGAAATACTGTCAGCCTTTTTATTCGCACATTTATTGTTAATAACTGAAAATGAAAGTGTTTTTTACTGTCATTTTCAATAAAAATGTGCCCTTAAGTTCACCTAAATCTTGTTTAGTGTCACACCCTGGGGCGTCTGGTTCTTTGATTCCAGCAATAAGTTTGTCCAGCTCCTCACATTGGAGGATTTTATTTATTTTTTTTGTTTTAGACTGCAACATTTTGGTTTCTGGCGACTGGACGAACAGCTCAGACTGGGATGTGTTTGTGAGATGTTTTCCCAGCCTGCTGCTGTCCTGCTGGAGAAAGCTGCCACTTTATAGGAGAGATATTGCAGTATGTGTGTGTGCCAGGATGCAAGAATTTCTCAGCGGTTTATTGCTCAGCAACAGGACAGATGTTGCTTCTTGTTAGGGCAGCTTTAGCTCTGGAGGGAAAGCAGCAGTCTGTCAGTTTCTGGCTCCAGCGATCGACATGTCGAAACATCCTAGGGTGGGGAATCGAACACCAGACTGTCCTCAATGTCTTTTTTAAAAAAAGAGATGAAATTAATTAAATCTAATAGTCATTATTGAGTGATAATTTCATTACTATATAGTGCTAAATGTGGTGAAATTGCATTTATCTTTTGATCCATTAACTAGTTTCACAGAAGCCTCCACACACGGACTCTCATGGCAAATGAAGGCACAGATTGACAGCTCCGAGCTCTTAGAAGACCCTATTTTAAGTTGTTGCCATGCCAGCTTCATAGCAGTCACTGACTCCATGTAAAAGCGCAAGCTCTAAGAGCAGCGCCATGAATTATTCACTGCCTTTAACAGCGAGGGCGAGTCCTCCCTAACAGCATTTTCAGAAAAGCTCAAATGCCCCAAAAATTGTCACTTGGATAAAGAGATCCGGCAGATTCTAACAGACTTTCAATAGTATCCTTCAATGAGACGGCTTTAATGAACAGGAGGCAGAAAACAGGTCAAATCCTCCCACAATCCTCTCCTGCTGCCTCTCGCCCTCGTTTGCAATTCCAATTGAGTGTCGGTAAGGACAATTCAGCTAATTACCTATGATTTTTTCCCTTTTCTTTTTAAATCACAGCAGAACACAGAGATGTCCCTCTTGGATATTCTCCATGATAAACACACACACACAGATTCAAAGAAAGGCAGAGTGAGTCACTCGCGTCAATGTACACAGCAGCCACACATTGTATCTAAGTGCTTCATTTTAAATGAATGTGCAGTCACCGCCTTCGGGGTGAATCTGCAACAGTTGTGAGGGTAAGTGGCTGATCACCTGTTGCATCAGTAAAGCACCTGTTGCTCTCTTTCCAGTTTAACAGCAATTTCTTTTTGTAAAAAATGCAACCAAAAAAAAAAAAAAAAAAGCAAGAGTGTGTAGCCTCAACTTTTACATTAGAATTATTCATTTTACATCAAAGTTGAACAAAAGTTAATATTTTGCCAAAAAATTATCCGACTTCATGCCAACTAAATATTCTCCATCTCTCCTCCAAAGCTTTGTAGCTGACATTTCTTGTTTAAAAGGCCCATTCCAATCATCTTTTAATCCATTTTAAAGCTGTTCTCAGTGTTTTTTTTATTATGATTATTAAAACCTGTCTCGTTTTCTAGGACATAGTTTCTGCAGAGCAGCAGGAGTTCATCTGAAATTCACGTAAGTTGTGGGCAGGACTGCTTGAAGGCTGCGCTTATTTCCTATCATGTTAATAAGTGTGTTTGAGATCACCCAAGTGGACGCAGCACTGCGCAGATCGCCTGGTTTGCAATGCATGTTGGGTAGTTTTTGCTTTGACGTTGGCATGTCAATCATCATAAAGATATTGCGTGAATGGAGCGAGTCTGAGACGCCTGCCTAGGCGAGAGCAAGTGGCGCTGCGCTGTCCGCGAGCCACCTTAATGACTACAAAACAATGCATTGTGGGAAACTGTGTCCTGATGGTTCTTGTAGTTCAAAAAAAAAATCAACAATTTCTCATTTTTATTTCTATTTATACAAATGGTTTTAGTCACTGAAATCAGCATCACTCATTACTTTTCATTAGAAACAATAAATAATTTTATTTTTTCTATTGATAATCATTTTGGTTTTAATGCTGAACATCACACAGGCATTTGCATTCATACAACAGAAGGAACTCATAAGAAATCACAAATCATCTGTGGTTATGTGATTTGCTATTGCCTTTAAAATACTAACTGGGAGTGGCATATTAAAACTCAACTGAATGTTGAGGACAACCCCAACTTCCTGTTCTCATTCACTCTCGCTGCAGCTCAGCGTTCGCCTTCATCTCCGGCGCCTTTCCCCATCCCTTGCAGCCGCCTGGCCTCGCCACATTTTCAGCCAAGGCGGAAGCCTCAAATCCGTCTAATGCTTACATCTGCATTTTTTCATCTGCTCCTGATACATGATTTCAATAAAGAAATACTCAGAAATGGAATCTGAATCCTAATTTTTTCGTGTATGCTCTTTATCATGAGAAAAATGCAATAAGAACATGTTAAAAACACCAAGAACTCAAGTGGGTCTTTAATTTATTGCATTTTGGGGATTATACTGTTTAGATTCTTTACTATCAATGTTCTTAGTTATAATTTAATTTAAAAAAGTGATGTCACCTATAATTTAAGGGATAAAATATCTCACTCCAAGTTATTTTTTTATTTTTTAGCTATGGATTCTCAAATATATAGAGAGAGAGCTTCAATGTGATAAGCTGCATCTGAAAATGGATGAACAGCAGTCATTAGTTTCAGTCTCAAACTGAGTCTGCTCCATTCCTCCTGCAGCCTGATGCTCCCGTGTGCTCAGCCTGCCCTCGGGCAAAGTAAAGGAACAGAGGACTTGCGTACCCTGGCAAAGCAGACACACAGCATCTGGTATCCTGCAGTGGTTGGAAAGCTGCAGGTATTCATTCATAGTCTGATTTGTGTGCAATTGATGATAAATTATGCAAAGTGATAGGCGATGTGTCCCTTGTGTGAAACCCCAACTAAAGTAGGTTACAAAGCGTCTGCACTGAAATACTTCTTCTTTTGGGGTCAAAACCTAATAAAAACACAAATCAGATCAACTCATGTACTTTTCAATATGTACCCATCTGAATGGAGCTAAATTACCATTTAACCACATTTTTATATTCTTTCCAAATGATAAACCAAATAGAAACAAGGAAATCTGGCATAGAAGTCTGACGTGATATAGAGGTAAAACTAGTGGTGCAACAATTAATCAACCAAGCTGATAATTTATATTCCTGCAATGCAAGCAGATCGTTCTAATGCAAACTATGGCATTATGAAATCGTTTAAAAATTAAATAAATCAATTATATCAATAATGGAATATAGCATTTGGATTAAAATATAGTACTTTTATTTTACAGTATCAGAAAAATGACCAAGTACCATCACTGTGGACAACAAACGTGATGACAGGAAATCAGACTGTTCCAGATCAGACTGAACTAATATTTCTTAATTTACCAAAAGAAGAGAACCATGAATTTGCTTGAGTAAAAGCAACTTGTATATGAGATATATTTACAGTACTTAGCGTTTTGATTAAAAAAAATTACAATTTGATTACCATAATATTTAAGTATTAAAAGTCATACTCTTTTAAAAGTAGTGAAAAATTGCTCAGTCTTGGGATATATCGCGATACATATCACATGCATCAAGATATGGATCATATCTAGAATGGATCATCAGACTCCTGCCATACACACCCTTACTAATGATGTTCTGTTTGAAATATTGTGATGTGGAAAAACAACAGTGGACTGAACTTTATGACACTAAAACGTGAATGGATTTAACATAAACCCTTGTTTACCCTTTTTGTACACATTTATTTACACTTTAATATTTAAAAAAAAAATCAAATCAATGTTAAAATTAATCACTACCTCTATAGTTAAATAATTGACAGGAAAGTAGAAAGGTGAAGATACTGTGTTATAGCTGATTCAGTCATCCGATCAGCACATTTATGTAAATGCACATAAATACTGAACCCTCTGTGCATTTCCTCATGTTTGACATGAAGTGTGATGATTTCTTTGCACTAGGAGAGACAGCCGTGTGAAGCACACTCTCAGCGTGATGCTGTGTCCTTTCAGATTGCAAATGGCCAGTCTTTTGCAGTTCCACTTTCCAAAACATTGCCAAGAGAAAAAAAAAAAGTCTGCCCCTAATGGCCAAACTAGAATTGACTGCAGCCGATTCCTTTTTCCTCAACCTCAAATTATCGCAATCAATCAATGTGTCCGCTCCCCAGGACAGAGAAACCCAACAGGATATTTACATGGATTTGATCATTACATTTACATAAGCTGGGGTTCCATCAGAGTCACAACAAGAGAAAAAGACGCCTCAACAAACCACCACTCTTCTCAGACAGTCAGGAGTGATGATGTGAGGCAAAACAGACTTGTGTGCAAATGGAGTTTTGTATTCTCGCTCAGTCTGACAATTTCCCTGTGCAAAGATTCTAAAAACCCAACCACCCCCTAACTTCCATCTGGTGAGAGGATGGTTTATGTGAGGGTTTGGCACCTTTTTTTTTTTGCCAAAGATAATTAAGGACTGAGAAAAAGAGTCCGCACTCTTCTGTTGTTTGCTCACATACTCCTTTTTCCTCCTCCCTGAAATGTGACGCTGTCTGCACACCCACTCTTAAAGAGAGACACCGAGAGAGAGGGAGAGTGGAGAGGAGGGACACGGATCGGCACACAGAGCCAGTTTGCAGCTCCTACTTCACTGTAGCTGCTCTGCCAGACAACACTCAGCCATCCACATCACACTCTCTCAAACACATTTGCTCTCTCAGCCGACAACACCCTCTCAATTTCTCAGCTGCATCAAACGTCCAAACGACAAGGTGAAAACAAACCCCACGCACAGACACCAGCTCTGAGGAGGAGGCTGGACTGAAGCTGGAGGGGCTGACTGGAGAATGGAATGGAACCTCAGAAGGATGGAAAGTGAACTGAGGCACATTAATCCGGACCTGCTGCAGCCCAGCAAGAGCTTCAAGAAGCCCTCTTCCGGCACCATCACCCTCAATGTAGGGGGGTTTCTTTACACCGCTCACCGGACCACCCTTTCCAAGCACCTCGGGTCCTTTCTGGAGGAGCTGGCCAATGGTAAAAAGCCGGTTCAGCACACAGATTCGATGGGCAACCCCTTCATCGACAGAGATGGTCCCGTTTTTCGCCACGTGCTCAACTACCTCCGGACCGGTGAGCTGCAGCTGCCCGACGACTTCCGCGAGGCAGGGCTGCTGCGGAAAGAGGCCGACTTCTACCGCCTGAGCCAGCTGGTGGAGGCCGTGGCCGAGTGGGAAAACCAAAGGGCGGCCCAGCGAGAGCCCGCGTTCTTGGAGGTGACAGACAGCCACGAGAGGTCGCAGGGCCTCAAGGTGTACTGCAGCGACTCCACCTTCATTGAGAAGGTGAAGGGACGGCTGGTGCAGATCTCCAAGAGCCGCCTGGACGGCTTCCCGGAAGAGTTTGTGGTGTCGTCGAACGTGATCCAGTTTCGCCACTTCATCAAGTCCGAGCCGGGCTCGCGGCTCGTGCTGAAGGAGGACAGCACGTTCGTGTGCACTCTAGACTGTCTCAAACTAGAAACAGTGATGCTTGCACTGAAGTCGGGGTTCAAGTTGGTCACCAGCCTCGACAGCAGTAAAGGCTCGGTGGTGGCGGCGGAGGCCCTGCACTTTGTCAAGTAAGACCAAGAGAAATGCCGGAATCAGAGAGGACAGAGAAGGGAAAGTACTGCCATATTTCATATTCACCCCACTAATGTCAGGTATTGGTTTGAGTCTTGTAACATGTGTATTAACGTGATTTTGTAGATAAAATAATAGCTGGGCAGGACGGAGTTTGTGTCTTTACTGATGAAGCTTTGGGTGGATGTTTTTAGCAGAACCATATTTTGGCATTTGCAGAATTTGCACTGCTCTGTATTTGTAGAATCTAGAAAGATCCCGATAGCACAAAAGCACCGGTGACATGGACGACAAGCCGCAAGCGAATCTTCACGCGGAAAATCAAGTCCCATCAACACGTGTGCTTCGTCAATGGCTGCAAAAACGAAAAGAAAAAAACCCAGCCCCTTCATAAAAAGCCTGTGATGTGCACCGTTGTGCCATTCAGCTTTTACTACGGTCTGTGTGCGTGCGCGTGTGTGTGCCTCGCCGTACACTGTGTGTGTGTAGCTGTTTTATTAGCTTTTTTAGTCTCCCGACTTGAAAAGCAGAGCTCACTGAAGGCAGGCTGGGGCCAACACACAAACGTTTCAATTAATTGCTGTGATTATTGCAAGGGCTTTGAATCTTGCATGATGCATGTGCACAGAACCAATAAAAACAGTGTGTTTTGTAAGTGCCGTGAGCCTCTGTGAAGCCAGTGCCACAAAAATGCCTATTTCTTTAAATGTGAATATTTTACAAATAAAATGGAATCAAACAAGCAGTTTGTTGTTTTATTTGAAATCCTGGGTTTATGTTATAAAACAAGTCTGTCTGTTTTCCTGTGGAGGTTATCTTTTGCACAACTAATTATTAATGGAGAAAATTATCTGTAATGTTCACTCTAATTATAATAATCTGTGAAATGGACATTAGCAATATTACATTTCCTCACATGGTAAACTTTACATACATGGAGAATGTGAAGCTTAAAAAAACACTTTACAATTATTTAATGGAAATGACTCATTTTCCATCAAAAATAGCTTTTTTATCAGAAGTAAAAGAAAAGACTAAAGAGATCCTAAACTTATTAAAGCGTCTGCTGATGTGATTTTGTCCCGAGGACGGGACTTTGATCTACAAAAGCTGAAATTTACTGCTTTTAAAAGGTTTCTTCCTCCAGTGGAAGCACACTGTAGCACTGATATAGGGATGCAGAAATAGAAATTTTAGAAATAAAGTGTATTTTCCTTTTAAAATATGGTGCAACATTTTTTAACTTTTGAATACCATTAAAAAATTCCAGGAAACATAGATTCTAATTTTAAAAAATGGTTTTAAAATACAAATATAATAAGTAGATCCCACTCATCTTAGCCTTTACATGATCTTAGGATAATCAGAAAGCCTGTTTCCACTGCAGCATCTTCACAAAAGCCTCAGAGTACTGGCGTCATGTGAACGTGGTCATTGTTCCATCCTTTAGAAAGTGAGGATCCTATTGAGTGCTGTCAAGATGTTTGAAATTACCACATTTACATGTTCAGGCTAAAAGACGGGTTTAAAGACTGTGTGGGCACGCAGTCACATCAGTTATAAACCAGATACTAATGTGTTCTGTAAGTGTGCTTTGGTAAAAGAGAAAAAAAAAAGTGTAAAAGAAACTCTGAACATCAATAAAGGACATTTGAAATGCCAACTGAAAGTAATGAGATTACACAGAAGAAATGGTTTCTATTCCCCTCTTTGCTATAAAGACACAATAGAATAAACAGCAGAAAATCAAGACAAACATTTAACATTTTTGTTCAAAATTAATCTATAACTAAACTGTTTATTCATTAAGGTCGTTGTTACATGAAAATAAATAAAAGCAGCTTATAGGCTTTTATATTTTTAATCATGGGTGTGTATTTCAGATAAAATAATAAAAATTAGTCAAGGTGAGACAAGATTTTCCCCAGTACCAACAAAGAAAAAGTACATGAAAAACTTTAAAATAACAATAAATAAGAAGTTGTTTTTTATTGTTTGAAACTTTGCATTGAGAAATAAAGTTCCTTGTTTGTGTCCGTCTTGTGAATCACTCTAAAATCTTGCCTTGGTAAATTGGGTGAGAAGATTGAGACAAAAGAAGTCATACTTTGAGTTTATTTCAATACAAAAAACAACTGTACGAGTTATAGACAGGATTTTTTCCCCTAGAAATGATCAAAAATAATATATTTATGTATTTTTTGCACACAACACTAAAAGTTACATCAGTAAAGTTTTACTTTAAGCCCTAAAAGAGTACAAAACTTTAAGTCACAGTTAGAGTCCATTGCAGTTTGACCAGTCAGACAAAATATAAAAATAGTCGGAAACCCATAATATCAACTTCAGCTATTAAATGATTAAACTCCATAATTGCTGCGATTTTTTCCCGCCAGATAATTTGTTATTTGAGTGCTACAAGATCGACAACGCTTTTACAAACTACTATCATTCATTTTAATTATTACTCATTATAGTGGCTACTTTAAAACTAATTAGCTAATGAAAGAGGCAAAAGAACAGAAGGATCCACAAAGAACAAGTTACATAAAGTCATCCTAATGTCAAAGTATAGCTAATGGAGTTCCTCTTTAAGATGATCAGTTTATTACAGATCTAGTCAGTCTGACTCGAGATGTCAAATAGGCTTTTTTTTAGTTGGACAAAACATGCTAAATGTGAGCCACTTGAACAGTTGAAAGCTATAATGCAAAAGTCTGACGATGAATAAGAAGCACTTTTACTCATCGATGATGCCTGTGCCAAACGCAAAACAAGCCCAGCCTGGCTTAAACCCAAACAATGTGAAGCCAGCATGCGTCATGATTCATTTATGGAAGCTTGTGGGAGTGGAAATCTTTAAATTCAATTATCCTGGACATTGGACGGCATTAACCTCCATCTCCTTACCGCGATGGGAAATCCTTTTGTTGTGAAAGTTCTTTTTGTCGCCTGGATGAACTTTTAATTGCAGAGCATTCGTCTGTGGGGAGCCGCTATCAGCCGGCTGGAAATGAACAGCGTCACTCATTTTACCTCTCACTGCGACTCCTCTGCCTGAGACCAAAAGCGTCTGTTCTGGCAGACAATGTGGCTAAACCAACCAGCCCTCCCTCCTGTTGAATAAGCCTGCTTTCAAGCCTGACATCAGGGGAACACAATGCACTATAAACATGTAACCATCCAAATTTGTAACTCATCAGGATTCTCTCTGTGGAGCTACAACGCCAGCTCTGGCATTTGGCTGTAACATTCAGCCCGCTCTTAAATGCAGATCAGTTCCATGCATTTTTTATGACGGTGACAGGTTGACTGCACGTTTAAAGTGATCGGTCTGAAGTAAAAGTGATGAAAGTGTGATGGAGGCAGCGTGAGACCAAAGCAGCGCAGATGAGATAAGCGTTATCGGCTGTAGGAAAACTACAGCCGCCCTCTATCTCGTCGTTTCACCTGTTGCCAAGCGAGCTCAAGTCCTCCATGCTGTCAAAAGGCGATGCTCCTTTCTGTGTTCAGTACACCACAGTCATGGGATGCTGCTGAGATAAAATCATGGACTGCATGACTCCGATTTCTCGCTGTCGCCTCAATCCAAATGGCAAAGGAGGAAGACATACAAACGATTAAGGTAAAAGGGAAAGAAGGATTTGGCCTTTTTCTCAGCTGCTAATTCAAACTGAATGATAGAAAGTCTTGTGTCTTTGTGACGATCAAACACGCTAACCCCATTTAAGCACTGGTACTTTGCTAGCGTAAGAAGCAGTTATTTATCACACACTGGAGGGAGTGTGTATGAACAACTTGGTCGGCTGATGAAATTGAAGCACGTGATCTATAAGACCTTAAAGATGAGGATTGAGTTTTTGTTGTTTTTAACTTGTGGAATCTTTATCATGATAGAAAATTAAGGTCAAAATGAGTTTTTAAGGATTTCTTTCATCAAATTATGGATAATCCGGAGCAGACGTAAAACACCATCCAATGTCAAGCCATAGGGTCCCTGTTCCGCTCCATTCGGATGCATCCACTGGCAAATAGATCCATCTATGTCTTTGAGCGGTCCAGCAGATGACTCATATTGACTATGGATTGGCTAGAGACTCCAGACTCACGTAGCTTAACGCAATAACTCGCCATTTATATGGGAAGTAGTAGTAAACAAACCCTCATTCTGCAGTGATTTAGAATTATATTCATATCACTTCACTTTCTGTGTGACTCATCTTCATACATAAGGTAAGCACAAAACTTTTATTAATACTTTTGCCTGTGTGACACATATTGTGTAACAGTAGGAATGACTTCTGGTTGTCACAATGACGTAATCTTTACAACACAGTGAGTACAGCGGAAAATAGCTTTTATTTTGAAATATGTACGTCACGCACTTAACACTCTAACGCTCACATGATTTCTAGTTTAGGTCATTAACAGCCCCAACTTCACAATAAAGTGCTTCGGCTTGGCTCCAGTATAAATTTGAAGCCAGAGGTGAATTCCTAATTAATGCCGCTCTGCAGAAACTCTGTCCTAATAAACACTTCTTTTCATTTTGGCTTTAAAAAACAGTTTAATCATAGTTAAAGGACGACTGGAAACAGTTAAAAAAAGCTCAAAAGATGATCGTACAACGAGCAGCTATAATAGTACCGATGAGGGCATCATTTCATGAGATTAATGAAACGTTTACTACGGGTATAAGAGATGGATGTTAATTATATGAAACAGATTTGTTGCTGTTCATTTTTAAACATATCGCTTTGTTTTTAACTCAGTTTAAAACCAAACCGCATGTTAAATCATTAAACCAAATCCAGGGGAAAAGGACTCATTGCATCCTTACTGCTTACATGAGTTTACTATGAAAGTGTCAAACATGTGCGTTGTACTACATGTAATATGTTTAATATTGTTTCATTACAATGTCAAAGGTTTACTGAAAGGATTTTCTTTGTTACTCGCTTTTTAGCAAATTAAAAAACATTGGATTCTTATGAAATTTTAAGTTTTTGCTGTTTTGTAATATGTACATAAATCACATATCCAACCAATATAAAAATGTTTTATAAAAAAAATTAAAAAATAAATCAAGGTTTGAAGAGCATATCATTGGGAAAGTGAATCAATGCATTTTTCAGTTGTCAAGTTCCATTACCATTGCTGAAAATCAATTTTTTTGAGTTTTTTTCAACAAAAAAACTTAACAGGATTAGTTGGGTAAGATATATATATATATGTTCCACCTTTAGTCATTAGAAATCTATTATTTTTTGTTTGTTTTTCCTTTTTTTTGTACCATAATGACACTCGTCTGTCTGTCTGTATGTTGCAGGTCTCAAAGTCTGTGCTCCACTACGCAAAAGCTAGAGTGACTGAGCTGTACATATTTCAGCCAGATTTCTATTTACATGATGACAGAGTGGAAGCTAAAAATTCAGGAACGCGCAGAGAGATTTGTGCAGAGAGCGGCTCTGCTTCTTCTGGCTCTTCCACATATCTTGTGCCAGCTGCTCTTTAGTTTCTTCCTCACAGCCTGTTCTCCGTCTCTGTGAACCTCTCTTTTCACCCTGTTGTGCCGCGTGAACTGCACCATCATGGAACGGGTAACACTTCTTTTCTGCTGCTGTAGCACCTCTGTACCTTCTTCTGAGGTAATCACAGAGGCAAAACTAGAGCTGTGTGAAAGGGCGCGGCGAAGTGCAGAATGTGCTATTGATCAGGAAGAGGCAGCTGTATCCAAAATACCAGTGAGCTGTGTGCAAGGACCAAACTTTTCAGCAATGTAGCATCTGAGAAAAGTTTATTAAGCTTTTTGGATTCTCTAGTTTTGCTAGTTTCGCTTTTCACCAACAAAACTTGGTTGTTGGATCTGACAACATTCTAAAATAGCTGAAATGCATTCTTAATGTATATATTGTAGATGCTCTATAATTACGTGCTTAAAATGATGCATGGAAAGTTCTGCTGATTCTAAGGAGGTAATCCCAAATCTACAAAGATGAAAAGTGCTAAAAATCACAAAATGATAAGTGCAGCTCATTATGTTTGAGTGATATAAAACTTTAGTCAGTTATCTAGTTGTAAAACTAAAACTCAGATACTACATACGAACTGATGCCTTTAAATGCAATTTCTTTAAACGCCATTTATGAAAACCCTAACTTACTATCTCAGAAATTTAGAACACATTTCAAAAAGTTGAATAAAGGAGACTTATCTGAAACTTCTGCAAAGGTTATTTTGGCCTTTGAAAACTGTCAGTCTGGATGAGTCAGGCCCCACAATAACAGGGATAATTGCAGACGTGACAGTTGGTCAGTGCAGAGGAAGCTGGCTCTTTTTCCAAGCAAAGCATGAAATGTAATTCAGAAATGTGCATGAGAAAAAGTAATAGCTAAAACTGCAAAAAGGATTGTGAAATTAGGCTCGTTTGGGATTCATGAGGTGGAGACCGCTGTTTGAGTCGAGGTTTCGAGAGGAACCTCACACAGATGGACCTCGTGTGAAGTGACTCCTATCCTTTAAAGACCCACCCCAATGAAAATTATGGTTTTGGAGTTTTTAACATGTTCTTGTAGCATTTTCAAGGTTACAGAAATATATAAAATTTAAGCTTAAACTTGATTTTTTGTGAATCAGACAAAAAAAATGTTGTGATGTTGAAACAGTGATGAGTAGGCCAAAGTCTCACTGCTCGGCTCCATTCTGATGCATCCACTTGAAGACAAATAGATCCATTAACGTCTTTGTTTTCCTGGTCCAAGCTGACATCTGGCTTTAAACTGTACAGCTGGAAACCTCAGATACTGGTCGGATTTTTTGTTGTACCGCTAATGTTAGCTTAGGGTTAGCTGTAAGCTAGCACGACAGAGAATTAACAAAGACATTTTAGAAAATAAGCAGAGACTTACTTCACATTCACAACTCACAAATGAGTTTCTACTGGCGCTTTATGGAAATTGTATCCTAGAAAGTGACAAAAACCTTTTGATTTCAACTAAAAACAGGATAATTATATTAAAAAACGATTGGGAACGTTTTTACAATAGATCAAAAGATGACTGGAGAGGCCCTTTAAACCAGATTTTGACAAAAGACAAAAATTGTTCAATAATTTAAAGTCCTCTTTTCAGATTAGAAGTTATTTAGCTTTGACTTTGAGAATTAAGGTTCCAGGGTCTGGAGTAACAGAATCCAGTTTAAGTGATAGTTTGAGGATAGTTAGTCTTCAGTGTTTCATTAAAGACCAACTCCAATCATCTTTTGATCTATTTTAAAAGCGTTCCCAGTGGTTTTTTAATCATTATTGTAGCCAGCATTTAAAAAAAGTGTCATTTTCGAGGACACAGTTTCTGCAAAGCTGCAGGGGTTCAATTGAAATTCACCTCTGAATTGTGGGCAGGACTGTTGACGTGGAGAAACCTAGATCCCCCTTCCCGTTGCTGAGAGATCTCCGTTTACATGCCCAACCCCTAACCCAACATTACGGATTCAACAAAAATGGCAAGCCAGATACCAGCTTGGACGCAAAAAACAAAGAGTTACATGGATCTAGTCGCCTGCAAGTGGGGCGGAGCAGGGAGCTTGTGGCCCACTCAGTTTTTTCTACATAATAAATACAATCTCTTTCAAACTGTTTTTTTTTCTGCTCTTGATTCACAACAATTTGAGTAAAGAAAATCCAGAAATGCAATTTTAAGATCAGTTTTCCACATAAATACCGTCAATCAACAGAAAATTGCTAAAGAACATGCTAAAAACACCAAAAACATGACTTTGATCATAGTGGGTCTTTAAGCTCTTTTTCATTCACCTACCAAAATGTTTGATAAAATGTTTTCTTCTCGTTGCTGACCAGTTTCATGTGTGTCTGCAACTTCAGGCAGAGACATGGACGGATAGTAGTTAATGCAAAGAGCTTCTGAAAAAACTGTAGGAGTTTATGCTTTCCATTGATTATCAATAAAACACATTTTAATCTAATGTTTTGAGATTCAAATTTATATTAACTTTAAGTAGAAAATCATTATTATTAAAAACCTACTTGAAATTTGTCAATCTGTGTTGAACAAACACACCCACAATCACACAAATGGAGTATTCATGTTGTGTGTACTGCAGCTCTATTTTAGCATGTTCTCATGTTTAAAAGCAGCCTTAGCGTTTGCATGTAAGACACAGAAATGAGGTATTTGGGAAAACTGAATTACGCAGCAGTGATGGGGGGGTTGACAGGCATAAGCTCTTTGATCATCTTCTACAGGGACAGATTCCTGGAATGAGAACAAGATTCCTATGAGCAGAAAGAAAAAAACGATCCAGATGGAATTATCAGAAACATATTAAGACCCAGCATCTCATTGTGCTGAATGGCTGTCTTTGTGCAGCCTGTTTGAGTGGATTATACCCCCCCTCCGCCCTTAAAGAGCTTGGAGAAATCTGAAAAATGATTTTCAAGAGACGACACAAAGGAATAACCTTCAGCAGTGCAGTTCTGACGTCTTAATTCATACAAGAAGGGGTTAGTTAAAGAGATAACCAGTCACTGTTTTGTGTACGTTGCTAAAAACAGTTTCGGTGTTCCAGCGCCCAACTGGCAAGCACTTTGTCCCCCCCTGACAGAGCAGCACATCATTATCCTGCCTGTCACACGTCTGCTGTGTGGGAGCCCAGCAGAGGTTGAATAAAGCCTTTTTTCGAGCCGAAACGAGAACACGGATGACATTTCTCTTCCAAAACGTCTGAAGCCTCGCTTTGGTATTTTCACCTTGGGCAACAAAACAAACAAACATCTTTCCATCCTTCCAAAGAATTTGCTTCCAAACCATGTTTTGGTTGTGGTTCATGCCCGGTAAAAAGGCATCAGGCTGCCCTCTGAACACCAACACACATGCTCTTTGGGAGAAAACGCTCCTTTTTTCCCTCCTACATTATTAAACATATGAACATCAACACTTCAGATGTTTGCAGATGGCATTTCATTTTTGCAGTGACTCAGTTTCTCTTTGTTTGAAAGCAACAATTAATGAGCAATAGCTCTGTCAAATGAATGTTCTGCATCAATGTGCTCTGCTGTTGAGTGCTGGTAGCTTAAACTGTCCAGGCCTTAGGCTAGACTAAAATAACGCCTCTCTTTGTAGAGTGGTGCTTGATTTTTTGTGATCCCTTTAGAATTTTTGTTTTTTTTAATATTTTGTTTAACCATGATGGGAAATTTTCAAAAGTTTTAAAACGAGAGTGTTTAAAAAAAAAACACTTTTTGTTGAATATTTAAAGTGATAAAAATTAAGGGCTTGATTAAGAAAAATCACAAGAATTAGTTTTTTAGTGTTACAAAAGTATCGGATCAGGAGATACTCAAAAAGATGAATAGGATCAGGCCCAAAAAATATGATCGCGACCTAATTTTTAGTACGGCAATAAGCCGACATCCATTTTTCTGCCAAATGATTGTTAAAATAATAGCTATACATGTCAATATTTTTACTTCAGAACTATTCGTTCCCAGAAAATCTACTTAATTATAGTTAATTCATTAAAACACTCAATCTTCAAACACAATATACTGATAATAATCAATATATTGTGTGGATTTTTTGTCGTTTTGCATTTTTGCTGACATAGTTGAATGCAGAAAAGCTTAAAAAAGCTTCAAACTATCTCCAAACATGTTCATTGTTCTGTCAAATAGAATTTTTTGAATGACTGACTATAGTTATCAGTGAGTATAAACTAATTCCCGTCAACAAGAAAAGTGAGAAAGAAGAGAAAGATGGAATTAGAGAAACAAAATAAAAACAAAAAGTTTTTTTTTTTTTTAAACTTTGAAGTTTTGACATGGGAGTCAACAGGAAATTGCTTCCTTCTAAAACCATCCTCAGGTGGTCACTCGAACTGCCATATCTGGTCTTTCCTGGATAGTTTCAGACTAGCGATCAGACTGTGAGGCTTGATTTGATTGCAGAGCCTTACATACATGGTAAATAGCAGCAATGTGTCTTTTGAAAGCATAAATCCTCCCTTGCAGGTTTGTCTTTTTATTTTATTTATTTCAATGTCATTCAGTGGGAGCTGACTTAAAAAAAAGTACCTCAAACTCCTTTAGTCTTTGCAGACTAGGTGTCCTTCATTTGCATTTGTGTGCAATTTCTAATGGTATTGTTTGGTGAAGTTCTCACACACATTTTTGTTCCACTGTTTAACTAAAAGATGGGAATTTAAAAAAAATTCAACTTTAGTCTCACAAACAGGGACTTCAGAGAAAGCCTCATCTTTACTTTTATTTGTGGAGGACGGTCAGATTTCTCAAACAGAGTCGGTGCAACATTCGTGGTAGCAAAGACACACTCCATCTTTGATATTGTGAGCCCACTAGTTGTCATTTTGTGAGAAACACCAGTTTACATACATCTTAGAAAGAGTTTCTGGACTCCATGAAGGTTTGTAGTCTACATTTTCTGACTTCACGTTGCAGGAATGGTAACTGATTCTAGTGCACAGAACCTTATGCATACGTACAATTACAGTAGAGCTTTCATTTAGCTGCCAATGTAAATAAACAAGGAGGAGAAGTGATGAGAAAAGTACAGAGGTCGCCTGCATGTCAGTGGAGAAATGATACACTAGGAGAACAGTACTTTTCTCATTTCTGATGGAGAGCAAAGGAAGTGAGGCCGAAGAGAGATCATCAGCTGCTCCGACTGTGTAGACGGACAGGAAATATAGGCTCTTGAAAACCTGACATTATTAAAAAGTTCTAACATAGTACTTGTCCACCATGAAAATGGAAACATCTGAGGACTGAAAGTGAAAAGCTATGGACATACCGGGCATGTGACGCACATTCAGAAATGCACTAAATGCATGTTTTTCAACGCGAAGCCCATCGTGTTCACACCGGACAAGTAGGGAGGGGCTTCTTCATCTACTTTATCTACTAGTGCATATCACCACCATCATTACAGTTGAAAAGGGCCTTCTGCAAAATGTAGAAGCAGTGCAAGTCTCACGAATCTTGATAACCTTTACTGTCTCTATTCCAATATATGAGAGACTTGGGCTGTGTTCAAATTTGCTCCCTACACCCCAACCACTAAGAAAAAACAAAGACAATATTTTGCAGGACTATCTAGTGCTCTGGAATTTAAAAGCAGTTCGGACTCAATGCCCACTACTTTTTTTTTTTTCTTAGAACAGTGAATATGATATCACCAATTTCACAAAGTGAAAATCTAATCAATAAAAGCATTTTGCAATATATATTTACAACTCCACTGTGTTCTGATGATGAAAACATGGATGTTTTATTGAAAAAAATTACATTTAAACATTGATGCACGCTAGTTTCCAGCAAAGACTACTATGAAATTTCCAGGGCACTCTATTATGAAATTGTAGATTCAGAGAGCAAAAAATATGGTGAACACACTATATAGTGAGTAGTGAAGAAATCTGGACACAGTCCATGCTCACTCCTTTTTTTTTTTTTTTT
>NC_050532.1:11372704-11388258 GCF_002922805.2 Oryzias melastigma | reverse complement strand
GTTTGTCCTTCAGAGATGTTTTGGCATTGGCAAAATAAATGAGTTTTTTGTGCTTAAACTTTTAAATAATTTCTGTTAATGGTTCTTTTCTAAGGACAAGATTTTTCTTGGAAAAATAAAAAAAATAAGTAAAAAAATGTCTCATACTTTGAGCAAGTTAATGGTTCCTTTTTATTAAAGAGAGTACATCAAGTTTTGTTCTACAGGGAAAAAGAAAAAGGAGAGAATGTCAACTTAGAATGATAGAATGACTTTTATTTAAAATATACTTTTATAACCAAAATGTTATTTTTTAATTAGCAAATCAGAATTATTTGTTGCATAATGCATCAAAGTGCATCAAAATGTAGAAGAATATTTATGCAATAAGTGTTTTTTTTAATTAATACAGAGCAGAATTCCAAAATAGTATTTTTCTATCAGCTATGACATCATCAGAAATTAAAACTAACAAAGTACCTACAGTACTTTAAAGACCCACTAATGAAAATTGTATTTTTACATGTTTTTGTGGCATTTTTCTCATGATGGAGGACAAATATAAAAGAAAATTCAGATTAAAACTGCGTTTGAGTATTTTTATTTACTCAAATCGTGGTGAAGGAGGAAAACTATATGACTGTGGAGCTCAGATATTACTCACCATTGTTGGTGCACCACTAATATTAGTTATGTTATTCTTTTTTGAATGAAACACAATACTGTCAATGTTTTATCCAATTTCTTAAAATATAGAATTTTGTTGTTTAAATATATTAGAAAAGGGCAATAAAATGAACTTTTCCTTATTAAACTGTTTACTCAACTTGTGGAATTACAACTATAGAATACAATGGTTCACTAATCAGCCTTCAGAGACTACAAAACAAGAGACATCTACGACAAGTTTAATAACTTAAAAAAAAGATAATGAGCAAGTTTATTTGACTACAAAACACCAAGGGTTTGGTTTCAGTTTACTGTATTATTTTTTACAATTCCACAAAAACTCATTAACTAGCTTTTATTTAACCAAATATAAGAAATATAATTTAAAAATATATATGTACGGTTTTGTTTTTTGAAGTAATTAAAAGTAACTATATTTTGCATGAAAAAAAAACAAATACATTTAACTTTTAAAAAAACGGACTTGCAGGAATAAAACTAAAACACACTTTTTAGGTGACTAAATATATTGTATGTCTTGCAGAAATAATACAATTGTTCATTATCTCATTCAGCTATGAAATACTTTTAGGCGTTTGAAATAAATATCAGTTTTAAGTGTTTTGTAGAACAAACAAGGCATCCCATGGAAGAGAAAAGTGTTAAATAACTGACTTCAGCTGTAGTTAAAATAGTCCTTTTCCTTTGGGCTGCTCCCCTTAGGGGATGCCACAGCGAATCATCCGCCTCCATCCAACCCTATCCTCTACATCCTCCTCGCTCACACCAACCACCCTCATGTCCTCCTTCGCTACATCCATGAACCTCCTCTTTGATCTTCCTCTGGGCCTCTTTTCTGATAGCTCCAACCTCAGCATACTTTTACCAACATGATCACTGTCCCTCCTCTGAACATGTCTAAACCATCTCAGTCTGGCTCATCTCCCTAAAAACCTCACAGCACCCTTGTTTTAATAGCTCTGCCCATAACCTCTTCATCTTCCACACCACCAGAGTCATCTTACACACCACCATCCTCTGCTGTCTGGCTCCACTCTTCCTAGTCATACATTTAAAATCACTGGTCTTTTTGAGATTGTAATGACTGCCAAAGATGTAATCGATTTTTGAGCTCTTTCCTCAAGTCTTTTTTGTTACACTATGCTCATTTTTGTTTTGGAAAAATATATTCACCACTGACATTTCTGGTCTTTAAGCAAAGTCGACCAAAATCTGTCCATGTGCAATCCTGTCCTAAACACCAGTCATCTTCTTCTACTTCCTCTTTACCTCCCTCACCTATATGACTTTTAGCCCCAATCATCCCTTTCTCCCCTCTAAGGATACACTAATTCACCTCATCCATGTCCCTCTAGAATTTCTACAACCATGACTTCCTTCTCTCCTCCTTCAGTGCGATTTCCACTGACCAACTGTATCTCTACAGTACCAGTGAGATATTCATTAGTATAAAAAATCTGTTTTTGATTCACATGATTTATGATTTGATTCTAGTATTACGTCAGACACGCCTACCACAGTCCTCAGTGTATTTGTGAGGGAAAACCATTTGGGAAAACATGTTTTAAACCTTCGCAAAACCATTAAACGCAAAGGAATTGTGGTAATCAATTAATGGAAAAATTGTTGCAAAAGGATACTTTTTTTTTTCTTCAGATAGGACAAAAAACACCTTGCTAAATACAGTCTTACAACAATTACTGGTACTGTGAATTTCATGTTTAAAGACAATTCATCATTCTGTCCAAATTAGCTTGATACAGAATTCTTTGAAAACAGTCTCTTGGCATATTATTCAGACATGGATGTTTTGCATTTCACAGAAAAAAAACCTTTAAATTTCCCACTTGTCCTGTAAGTGTCAGCTCTACCTATCAACTTTATTCATTTACATTTTAGAAATCAGCTAGAATGCATCACAAAATGGTCATGCGATAGCGTTGTTGCCACAGGTCTAAAATATCTTGTAATTTAGCCAATCATAATCAAGAAATAATATTTTTGAAAATGCTGGGAGCCATTTATTATTGATTTTATAACAGGAGCTGGTAGAAATTTTAACGAGGGTCACATTTGGGTCACATGTAGATGCCCACTCTATATCTACCAGGACTTGGGACTAACACACAAAAGATTTGGCGTGTGCCCCCTTGTGGTTAAGTGAGTTGTAGCTAAAAGATAAAAACAAAAAATTGACAACATAGAAAAAAAGTCAGTCAACCTCAGGTTGTCACAAAGGTTTTGTTTGGTTTGGAGAAGATCTTTTACTCAGCTGGAGCTGTAGCAGCAATAGAAACTGGTCAAATACTTTTCATTTTGGAGAATCAGACAGAAACTATGACAACGAGGGGGGGCTAGCAGCTTCTTAGATTATTTAAATGCTCTGCAGATGTGCGATGTATCCCGTCATCTACTAACTCCGACCATGAAAATGCAAACTAATGACTAGGAGTCCTACATGCGATTATTAGAACTGAATATCGTTAACATTTTCAGCAGTTAAGGGTCCATACTTATGATGCATCCCCACCCTTCACGTTTAGGGAGCAGTTCTGTCTGTTTGTGTGCTGCACAAATGTCACACGCGTCTTTCTTCTTTGGAACATGACCTGCTGTTGCTCTGCAGGGGATGACAAGCTGAGCATAGTGCAGCTTTCAAACACACAGCTCACATCGTGGTGTCAGTTCAAATAAACAAACATGGGCTAACTAGAGAGAGCAGCTAAGTCCATGCAGATCTGCAGTAAAAAAAAAAAAAAAAAAAACATGCTTTCAAGTATACACGCTTAAGGAGAAATCCTGCTCATTAAGATTCTGTCCAAATATTAGAAGATCTAGATATTCGAATGATTTAAGTCTGTTCAAACTTTTACATTACATGCATGTCATGGATGGGTTTGTTTGTGTACACAGAGCAGAAAGATAGAAACCTCCTCCGCATTTCCTCCTTCATCTGGAAACTAACCAAAGGTTTGTAGGGCATTGTGACATTCATATTGATTTTTACATGAAGGGTGTAGTACAGTAGTACAGTAGTTTGTGTACACACACAAAAGTAATGCAATGTGTTGACCGCATCTAATCTGGGCTGATTTAATACAAACAGAGTAGCTTTTAGATGAGATGTTTAAACTTTTAAAAGCTTGTGGGTTTCTATTTAATTCTTACATCAATTTGCAAAAACCTCCTTTGCTTTGTTCCAGGTGTCAGAATCTGTGGAGGTGTGCAAAATAAAAAAATTCAAGGTTGAGAAAGTAGATCAAGCCCCGTGAGGTGTGCACGTTTACAGGCAGGTAGAGGGCTGAAACCATGTTTCTGTGCGTGTTTCTGTGCAAAAGGCGAGTGGGAGACCGGTGTCAGCCAGCCCACCTTCCTGTGCGCGAGTGGGGGAGGAGCCGAGCGCCGGTCAGGTAAATACAGACTGCACACCACCGCATCTCCGAAGGACATTATTCCACTTCTTGTTTGCGGAGCACTTTCACAGTCAAGTGAGCCATCTGCAGCACTGACACCTTTATGAAAAAACGAAGAGCTTTTAATGCATCCCGAGAGCCGCGCTCCCACATTCACAAGCACAAGATTACAACCTAATGAACCCTTTGACACCCACTGCTTTTGTTGTTTTATTTACATCACACTACATTCATTTTTGTGCTGAAGATCTCAGGGGCATGTTATAGGGAGCTAAGGCCATTAATGGCTCCAAAAAAAAGACTAAAGACACAGAAAAGAGCTTTAAAATAGAGGGAAAAAAATCCTTCACCACGTGTAGGAGTGATTAACACTTTGGAAGTGTGGGTGCATCTAAAGAAAAAAGGGAAAAGAATGGTCTTTATGTTCACTAAGAGGGCAGAGATTTCCTGACTGAGGCTAAATCTATTTAATAGTGGTCAGTTTTACAGTTAGCATGTGTTCTAAATCTAAGTTTAGAACTATTTGTATACATAGATGTTATAAAGTGTCCTGGACTGGGTGTCACTGCAAAAAGTATTTTTGATTTCTTTATGGGGTGCCTTTATTAAACTTGCATAGTAAAATTTTAAATGCAATATTCATTTCTCCAAGCAATCTAAATATTTTTCCTTACTAAATATTTAGCTTCAAACTAAATATTAAGCAAAAAAGTCAAATATTTAGAAAACAAACTAAAGATCAAGTTAAAAAGCTAAATATTTAACCAAAATATTTATTTAACAAATAAATATTTAGTTACAAAACTTAAATATTTAGTTTGAAAAACAAATATTCAGGTTCCATATTAAATTTGCTAAATAAATGTTTAATTCTATAAAATAAAATAGTTTGTTTATATACTAAATATTTGATCATAAAATAAATGTTTTACTTAAAGTTACACATTTGCTTGCCAACAAAATATTTAGTTGGTAAATGTAACATTTATAAATACATAAATTAAAAGGTGAAAATATACATTTAAAAAATGAAACTTGTTTTTTTTTCTCCTAAAACAGCCAAAATAACCAAAAATATTGCTGTCAAAAATATTACTAAGTAGATTTACAACATATTTGTAATTTAACACAATTCAATAAAGATTTCTCAAATTTATAATAAATATATATATCAGGAAGTACATTTATGTCAAATTGATTTTTTCCCTAATAAAAATGATAAAGTATTTTTAATTAAATTTTGTATCATTGGTTTAATTAAAAATACTTCTTCAAAAAGGAAATTCATTTGATTTTGATACTTTTTGGGGGGCAATTTGTCCTATTATTTGCACATTTGGTCATCTGAAATGGACAAAAAAATACAATAAAAAATTTCCTGCAATACCAGCGCTTGGTTGTTTGTTTGGAAGCAGACAAAATTACCAAATGGTAAAAATATTTTCCCTAAATTGTTTAGCAAGAGCTTCAATCAATGTTGAGTAAGATGCTTTCAAAATTATTCTGAAAGACAAAACACAAATTTGATTAAAAAAACTGAAATAACAAAAACTAACATTTTAGACCTAAAATTTGAGATAGTTGACTGCATAGCACACGGTTAAGTCAAAACTTAAAGGAAATTAAGCATCTGTATGATAACCCAGAATTAGTTGAATATTGAAGCAATAGCATGATCCCAAACACAATAAAATACACATATAACCAAAACAGAAATGAACCACAGAGATAAACTCACCTAATTTAAGTCCGGACCAACCAACTGAAGTGCTGTGGCATTAATTTCAGCCCTTAAGGCAGCAGTAAACAAACAACCGTCTTAAAATCCTAAATTAACTAGAGTGGATCCTAACAACAAAAAAAACAAGGGAAAAAAATATACTAATGTTGTTTAAAGAGCTTTTTAAAATAAGTTTGCGTATCTCATTAAAATTCTGCAAAGACTAAATAAAACCCGGATGGAACAAAACTTACCTAAAAAAACATTTTAAAGTGGATCACATAGAACATATCCTTTTATTGAAGCATTCAGCAAAAAAGTTGCTATGAACTGAAATTTAAATACATTTACATGTAGAACATGGTATTCCAGGAAGCTTGTTTAACAATTTAAAATCGTACAAAAATGTGACTGATCTCTTGAGGTTTTATATCATTCAGGTGAATCACAACATTTCCATTATCAAAATAATAAAGTGAACAAACATGTAGATGTTAGAACACCTACATGTGGAGTCCCTGAGGCGTATAACTCTATTCAAGCTCTTCTCACAAAACATTAGCAGCATGGCTGTCACCTCTCTGAAGCTCCGTGAGCTTTGGAAACGTCTGCTTCACACGTGTTCTGTGCATTTTAGCCGTGTATCCCCTCGTGATGCAGACACGTGTGTATTAGGGGTGTGTATTTGCAAGTGTCTGGCAATACGATATGTATCACGATATATATGTCATGGTACGATACGTACCCCGATATGTCTCAAGACAGTACCAGACAATAATTCACTTTTTTTTATTATTATAACTTAATAATTATCTGAACATTAATACAATTTTCACATTAGTAAAATACATGTTATTTAATGACTGTATCCAAGAAAATTCATGGAGATTTTCTTTTTGTAATTTAGGAAATATTTTAATGGAAAACAAAAGTACACTGACTAGATATTTGCTTACACCCCTCGTATTCATCATCTTTGCGAGCTAAGCTGCACGGGATGCTCCATTTTCACACGTTTGGCCTCCCTGGATCAAGGTTTGGTCTGCAGTCAAAGTGTGCGCTTTAAACTAATTTGGTCTCGCCTGGGGAATGCTTAAAAATATGCTTTTTTTTTTTTGTTTCTGAGCCAGCGCAAGCTAATTATGTGGAGCCTTATCCGTGTTTGAAAAAACACTGTGTAGAGCAGGCAGGCACTGCGTTTTTTACTAAAAGCACCCTGGCAGGTGCGGAATAGCCTGAGGGTATTTTTTGTTGCTGATTTGTGCTCCCTGTCCCCTATTATTATTTATTTTTGACTCAAGTATAGCACTTACAAGATTAAGGCAATAATTGACACTTACATTTATTTTTCCTTTCACTTGGTATAAAATAATTATTGTTCAGCCTTGTCAGTTAGCTGTGTGGATTGGTAATAATAAAAGAGCTATTTTCAAATAAAACCCGCTCTAAGTTGCCAAATAAACTTTGGCAATTTAACTCGCTTGAAGCTACTTTGATAGTTTGACGTAAAACTAATCCCTGAGGCTGGGAAAGCAGTGTGACACATTGTGCCTGGCAGCAAATGTCCTCCATAAATAAGGAGCCGTTCTGAGAATTCTCATGAATTTTACAGTGCAATCTAAGAGGAATAAATCAACATCAGGTTTTAATCAGAACGATCTAAGGAGACCTGAAAGTAATGTCATGTTTTAATCACCTAAGCTCTCAGCCTGCATGTAGATCAAACAGTTCTTTTTTTTATAAAATGGGATTTCAGTTTTTTCCCCTCCTAATTTTCAAAGTGTATCAGATATACTTTATTGAAACACAACCCCACACTGCCGTGTCTTTTATTGAAGGCATCACACTCCATCAAATCTATTTTTCAGCTCAGACCCTGAAGCCGCCCTTCATCGCCAAACGAGTGATCCAGATGACATTACCCGGCAGAAGAGAGGCGAGCGCAGCTGAATCAGACACTGACCTGTGTCGCTTTGGCTGAAGACAGCCATGGTTTGTCCGCCCACAGTTTGCATAGTGAAGGGATGATCCCTGGGGACCTGCACCGATGCATCCTTCTCCTCCGCAGAGCCCAGGGCCGCCAGATCCTCACTCAGACTGAAACACACCTGAGGAAAACCGCTTAGTCAACACAATGGCTGGCTAGTCATATTACCAGCCGGCTCTTTATTTAATCAGATCAGGTCAAATATGGTATGGTGAAGCTATTGATTGCTGTGAGTCAGTGAGAGAACAAACAGATGGACTACAGCAAACAGTAACAGAAAGTGCTGGGGTTGTTGTGATTGCTTTTGAAAAGTGTTTGGGGGAAATAAAAGAGATTTTCTCACCTCAGTTTTACCTTGTTTCCTGTAAAAAGTAGAAGTAAAGTGGTGAGTGGTGCGAATCATATTTTTCCCAGTTAAAAGTGCTATAATATCCAAGTAGGAGCAATTAATTTAACCAGTTTTACCATAAAATCAGTAAAAAATACATATTAGTCTTATACATACTTGCCAATTGTAATTTTTCCAACTTCTCCCTTTTCTGTGGCTTTGTCCCATTGCTGGGATAAGTATTTGGGAACCTATAGGGGAAAAAGGTGATTATTTTGTTTCTTTTATTTTGTACATTGGCCTGGTAGCTTCCGTTTGTAGTGCGTGAACAAACCTTAACGAGCCACACGCCTTTGCTCTGTTTGACTCCTGTCAGGTTAACCTCCACTTTGTCTGACATGTTTCAAACGGCGAAGACTTCCACACAGTTTGCAAAATTACCTTTTTAAAACACCTGTGAGATTCAAACGGTATGCTTCCAAAATTGATTTCCTGTCGGGCTTTTCAGAATAAACTTAGTAAAGGTGATGGCTGAAAAATAAAATGACAAACATTTTGTTTTGTGTGTTTTATTTTCTTTTTACTAACCATATGTTGGTTGTACATTATATTGGCACGTCCTGGCAACAACATTACCAAAGAAGTGTCTTTAAAAGTGAGTTAAAGCAGCTTTATGGTGAAAGTAGCGAAAAGCAGGGGCGTGTACAAAGGGGGCGGGGCTTAGCCACTCCTAGAACCTCATTGGCTACTTTATGAGAAAACCCCACTCAGATTTGTGTCTGCTAACCCATAAAAAGACAAATCCTCACCAATATATATATATATATTAATTATTATTCTTGGACAACAAATGTGAACAATTAAGTGTGTTTGGTTTTAGCTGAAACCACTTTTTATTAAAGAAACTTTATTGTAAAAGTCAGGTACAGTACTACACAATATTAATACACACTGTACAGAAAACAAATATATAAACAGGGAAAAAAATTAACCTCTAAGACAGTTTAAACAATTTTGCAATTTTATGTAGAAGCTTCTGGACTAACTAATAAATTTAACATAATTTGATCTCCATCAAAAATGTTTTTAAATAATTGTATTTTGCTATAAAAAGGAAAACGTATGAATGTAAAATTTAGCAAGGAGGAGCAGGAATAAGTTTATTAAAAGGTAAATGGTGCATTCTTATGGTGGTGGAAGCCAAACAATACAGGAAAAATAAAAGGAAAGTAAAATTGTGACAAAAGAAATCACAGAAAGAGAAAAAGAAAAGATTCAGAACTGAGCCAAAATAAAGGAGTCACTGTTTCAGATGAAAATCAGAAAACTACTAATGCCTTTTATTCTGTTTTTATTTGAGACTACACTTGTACTGTATATTTAGTATGTTTTACAACAAGTTAAAATAGTAAGAGCATTTTTATAAATTTTTATATTTATATTTGCAAAATTTGTTGGAAAATCTGTTGCTAAAAAGAAAATAAATGCAGGTTAAGCATACATCATTTTCCTTTTTCATTTTTAACTTTAAATGTATTATTTAATTAAAGTCAAGGCATATTTACTCGAGACATTCTATGAGCAGTTTTGGGTTAGTTCAGACTTTTAAATCACTTAATCATTTATATTTTGTGAGTTAAAATGAGTCAACAAACAGTTTTTGACCACACATGTCAAAACCCATTTTTGTACACATTAACACATTCTTTTGAAACAGGTATGTCAACCATTTGCTTATGATTAAAAATAAATTGAATCTTGTTTTCAACTATTACAACTATAATTACAATTAAGCAATTTTCATGACAATTACTACAATCAAAATTAGTTTAAAAAGATTAAGTTATAGTAGATTATGTAGAATTAAGATACAAATGGTGACACAGCAGTCTCTGTAGCCTTGTGACTCTGAAAAAGGTATTACCGGTAAAGAAAAAGGATGGACGAGAACTGATTAATTCTGGAAATTTCTCTGTTCAAAAGCAACCAGTTTTTTGTGCAAATTAGTTATTTCTAAAAACACTATAAAAACTTCTGTCTAACCTTCCAGCGCTGCTGAGTGCAATCTTAGTATTATTTGCCAGAAGATTGGAGAAATAAAGATATCATCCTTGGAGAAATTATTTCCTTTTGATGCCGTTTACTCCAGACAGAAGATAATTTGGTGCTCGCTTCAAGAGTTTTCTTTGCAGCTCTTAACCCTCCTCAGGGTCTTTCTGTCTGAGAGATGCTAGAGCTCTCCTGCAAAACCGTTACTGCCGGTCATTATACTTTCCGGCTGCTGTAGACGATAAAGATGCAGGTAGATTTAAGTGAGCTCTCTTCAGCCGACACAGGAAATGTAGACTCTGACGCACATTTACACCAGTGAGGAGGTGTGCAGAGAAAAGCGAAAGGTGATCAGCGACATAATCCCCTCAGGAACTCTTGTGGACAATCTCCACAGATGTTCTGCTGATGATTTGGTAATCCTGTTGCCAAATCTTTTGTTTTTATTTTTTATTCCCGATTATGCAAAAAAAAAAAAAAATTATTTTTGCTAATGAAATTTTGGCAGTCCGTTTGGTTGGGATTTGCAATCATTTTCGGGGTGGAGAATGAACTGTCAGTTTGTTCGTGGACAACCACTAAAAAATTATTAAAGAATATCTGCAGCCAAAATGGTATTTATGTCAGAAAAGTTCAAAATTTCAAGTGTATTGTAACAATTACAATTTTACAGTATCCAGATGGTATGAGAAGTCAATTCTAAATCAAACTCCAGTGTTCAAACAGTTTAAATCAGAGAATTCATTGGAATTTGTCAAATATTCATGCAAATTGCATCTGATATCTAAAAAAAATCATTTAAAAAAAGGAAGAATTGATCTAAAGAAGATCTGTGACCTCCACTTTGAGTCCATTACCTAATTCTGCATCTCTTTCTCTAATTTTATTTAAACATTTTATGTCCACTTGATTATCTTGTTTCAAAGATTTATAATTAATTGAATGCAGATGGTCCTTGTCTTAAAAGGAAATGGTTTCAGCATAATATTATGGACAGTTACTAACCTCAGCACACCAAAAACACGGTGTAAAGATGTGCAAGTAAAGAAACTGCACTAAAATAAAAAATAGTTTTGATTAAAAAAAATCCTTCATATGTGGAAGCTTTGCAAGTCTTTCGCATATAAAAGAAGTCCAGTGAAATTTAAGCATAAATTGATCAAAAATTATCAAGAAATACTCCTTTTGCATTTTAATGAAGCGCATTAACAAAGACCAAATATTTCTAAGATTAAAATGATCTTTCCCATTTTGTACTTGAGCTTTGAACAGTCTTCTGGCATCAGATCATTGGAATATACTGCCATCTAGTGGACAACTGCTAGAAAATAAATGTCTAAATGAGAGGATGACTGAAGGAATGAATGAAACAGAAAAAAACGGAAACTGTAATGAATCTTCAAATTAAAGTGATCAATAAAATCAATCATTGTGTTAAAATGTATTTTTTGTCTGTTATATATTTGTTGAGACCTAATGTCTGCTGGTAAACTCGCTGATGAGGAAGAAGATCCTATTCAAGCATTTCAATTGGGCAATAATGTTCAACTTTAATTTTAATACTCACACACATTTTCATAAATTATTATTTTTATATTCTAAAAATCATTAAAATTATAGGAACAACATTATATTTTTAAATATAAGACAACAGTATTTTAACTAAAGATGTAATGATGTATAAACAATTTTATTCTGTTGTTCATTTCGACCTATTTTAGACTTATAAAAGGATTCTGAGACTTAATGTCATTCATTTTTGTGGTTACCTTTCAGCTTCAACATTAACATAGCAGGACAGGTCCTTTAAAGATATGTGAACAAATATGAAATGTTTTATTTCAAACAAATTCATTTAGATTTCTTTAAATAAAGTTCAAACAAAAAAATAATCACGAAGTTACTGTAGATTTCAATATTGATATCCAAAGCATGAAAGGCTTCCCAATACTTTACCTCACTCCTGCCCCATCTAAAAATAAAATCATGCTCAAAACAAACTAAATGACATTGTTATTTGGCTAATTTTCATCCATCCTTATTCTAAACCTGCTGAATCACTTTTGGTCAGGAGTTGCTGGAGCCTATCCCGCCACCTGTTAGTCAAAGACGAGGCAAACCAGATCACACATTCCCACGTAGGGGCAATTTGGAGTTTTCAATAAACACAGGAAATATGTTTTTGGACTGAAGGAGGCAGCGGAAGTACCTGGAGAAAACCCACACATGCAGGAGGAGAACATGTAAACTCCACACTGAAAAGTTCCAACCTGAATTTGAACCTGGTGTGAGAACTAACCACTACACCACCATGCAGCGCCGATTATTCTCAATGTTTCATAGAATTGTGAGTTTTAAATTACAAAGACAAAAACACTGTGGATGATAAAAAAATAAACTTTCATTATGTTTTTCCTTTGCGTCATTTTATGATTTTTACTTTAATTTAATAGTTACCAAATAAAGCATTTTGAAAACGGTCAGTGGAGGTTTGTAATTTAAGAAACAGAGCCAGTTAAAAGTTACAAACTAAGTCAGTGAATATTTTAATAGTTTTGATGCATTCTTTTTTTATAATTACATTAAAAAAAACTTTTTCCTCTTCTTGCTTTTATTCTTGCTTAAATCTACAACATTTTGTATAAGTGACAAGTTGCACTTAAATCTTGATTAACTTTATATCTACTGGGCCATTTTTGTAACTTATTTTTTAATATATAAGTTCATATTCATTATATTTGTACAGTTCAAAATAAACATAAATACAATTGGAAAGAGATATTAGTTAAATAACTTCCTGTTTTGCATCTTTCTCTGCAGAGTAACCTGACAAATCTGAGCAACACAGTCAGTGATGCCAACTGAGCAGCTGTCGGCGCTTTCTCATGAAGCTCCAGAGAGGACAGCTCTCACCCACATCAAGACTTATACAGAGCCTCTAAAGTTCCCCAGCCTTCTGCTCACAGCTTATCGGCTTTATTGGCTTCTGTGGAAAGTGTGTGTAAAAACAAAACACTAGGTGAGGCGATGAATCGTGAGCCTTAACTTCCTCCCGTTGTGCCCGCCTGGATTTAGGAGAAGCTCCTGCAGTCCTCTGCCTGTCCTCTGCTGGATGAATGCTTCATAACTCCCTTTTCATCGGGGATAAAATGAGCTTGGCACAGTGCTGCAGGAGGTTTAAACTTTCCCATCAAGGTCAGCCCAGAAAACTGTGTCAGTCAGGACGATGATGAAGGGGGTTCTGACATGACTGGCACTGTGTCATTTTCCTGTCTTGAGTGAGACGTCCCCCAAGACCCAAAGATGATATGAAAAAATCTCATAATTTCTACAGTATGCTAAAGGGTTGTTACCATGGCAGCCTCATGTGGGCAAATTTAGTCTTGAAATTTGCAAGCAAGCGACAAAAGGAAAAACAGCCAGAAAATTCTGTGCACACAATGACTGTTGCTATGGAAAAAAACTGATTTTATCCTTATGTGTATTTTAAATTATGTGTAAGCAAGAAAGGGTTGCACGGTGGTGCAGTGGTTAGCAATCTCACCTCACAGTGTGAAGGTGAGGGTTTGAATCCCGGCTGGAATCTTTCTTGCATGTTCTCTCTGTGCATTCATGATTTTTCCTCCCAAAGTCCAAAAACATGCCTAATAGGTTGCTCTAATTTGTTCTTAGATGTGCATGCGTGATTGTCTGCCCTGCTACAGACTGGTAACTTGTTGAGTGTGTACCCCGCCCTCGCCCAGGCAGAATTATGACCTCAAATGGCAGTAAGCAAGAAAATTAAAGAGACTTTAAAAAATGAAATACATAAAAATATGGCTCATATTTTTTGAAGTGGTTCATCTTCCAGCTTTAGTATCAATTTAGATGATTTTTTTTATTAATATTCATGCATTCTCTTACACTTTTGATTGAAGAAAAATACTTCTGCAACCTGATGGGGGCGCTACAATCAAAAGTCTTTGAACTCTGGTGCAGTAATAAAAAAAAAATAAAAAAAAGAGTACAATATCTAAATATTTTAAATAATATATATGTACTTGTTCAACTTTTCATTTTGTATTTTGGAATAGAAGATAGCGTATATCTGACATGACAGCATGTAACTTGTGATTTTTTGCTGTAAATTTAGATTAAGGCTCACTTTCTTCTGAACCCGCTGTCATCAGCTGGAAACTTTAAAACCCAAATACCAGAATGTTACCGACTGCAGGAGGAAACATTTTTCTTCTCAAACATTGTTTGACTCAGCTTGACCAGGGCTCTGTGCCACCCTAGATTCACTCCTTCATTATTAAAACCAATGTTTCCACCAGCCGCTCTCCAGTTTCCCTTTCACTCACCACTGCGCAATTCACAGCTAGGATTACAGTTTGATTAATTCATGCTTTTCTGTTCATTTTCTGCACTGGCATTCCTTTTGAAACCTTGAATGATTTTTTTTTTTTTTTTGTCACTCCATCAAACTGTGTTAATGTGCTGTGATGTTTGTACTGTATACATTCATAGCTGTGGAACTTTGTAGTAAGGCTTCATAGTAGATTGCCAGACCCATGTTACATTTGTGGAGAAAACATTGCTGACGCAAGTCTGCAGCATAAACACGTCCTTGAGTCTTTACCCTCATTCCACTTGAAAAGAGGTCTACGAAAAAACCTTCACAGGTATCAGGACAGACTGTATTCTCCTGTCCCTGTGGGTCTCATTTTGTCCACAGCTTCAAACAGAAACCACAACTAAGCTATGACACATCTGTGAAATTCTCAAAAATGTTTTGTGTTTTGTCAGAAACTGGACATCACTCAATGACTAAAGCTTTAGAATTGTATATTTATAATCACTCTGGATGATCGGTGTACTTTTGTGCCAAAAAACTGCATATCTCTTACTGCCTTTTTGATAAAGACTTTGGTTTTGCCAATGCAAGCAATAATAATTGTAGTTTTTAGCAAATAAATCACTATTATGTCTGTTTTCTTCAAGAGTTGCAATATACTTTATGTTATAAGCAATAACAATTACATCTCGGCGTGCTTCTTCCTTAAAGGCAGGGTGAAGGAAATGTAATTTCAAAAGAGTTGGGAAGTAACTGCCAACCCCTCTGTTCCTTTATGGATGAAGGTGAACAGCTGGATGTCAGTCACAGGCTGTAAAAGCACACAGTTCTCATTAAAAGTTCCTCTAAGTCTTAACTGCAGATTTGCAGAAACAAAGGAAGAATTTATGTTAAGAGTTGCAACTTTAGTTATGCATTTCTTTTTCTTTTTTTAAGTGATTTAAAGCAGCTGTCTCCTACCATTTAAATGTATGCATGAGACCAGGGGTCTGAGCCACATGTGGCTCTTTGACCCCTCCATTGTGTCTCTGTGGTTGAAAAAAAATTGTTTT
>NC_050532.1:11349890-11372574 GCF_002922805.2 Oryzias melastigma | reverse complement strand
TCGTTAGATTTATTAATTTCTTCTGACTAAAATGCAGGACAAATAATAAAATATACAGTGTATGGTTTGTTATTTGTCTATTTTAATCTTTCTGACATCACACCATCTACTACTACATTTCCTGCATTGAGATGGTCCTATATGGGAGTATGTCTTTTATTTTGAAAGGAACAGCAACAATATCCAAAATACAAATTAGTGTCTTATTTTTTAAAGGTCAGATTTTGTGGATCCTACTAGTTTGGGGTCAGTAAGAAAACAACCTGACATAAATTAAGTAGAAATGTGAATCAGTAAACTAGCTCATATTTTTGTGATTGCAATAGCTTTTAAATGCATTTTATTTTCAATGCTGCATCACTTCTTTTGATCATCTGATACCAAAAATATTACACCTGGGAGAGATAAAAGTAGAAAAACTGACAGGAGTGATGGACAGAAACGACTAGAAGGCTAAAAAAAACAGATGCTTGACTGGGAGTTCATTGACCTTGGCAACATTAGCAATCAACAAATGTGTTTTCTTCTCTCAGCCTCTTTTTCTCCCTCTGTCTGACACAGGGGAGAGACAGAGGCCCCAAACAGTACCTGTGTGTGTGTAGAATAATCCTGCAGTGTGCCCAACACCTGTGTCTGCAGAGGGATCCAGCAGCTCTCTGTCTGCCTTTGTTTCACTGACACTGATATGATCCTGTTATGCCCAATCAAAATAAAATGTTTATCACATATTTTTTTTATTTTGTTAATGTTGGAAGTTATTTATTTACATTATTCAAATGTATTTTGCTAGTGCAATTATCAACATAATTTTATAATAATAATAATAAAGCTTTTAGCAATAAAATATTAAAACAATATTTAATTATTATTGTCACATTTCTGACCAAATATAATTATTTTTTCTAGGATAAAATACTATAATCAGAAAAAATAACTAGTTTAATGAATATATTGTGCAACATTTGTAAGTTAAATACATATATACTCTTTAGTCGTTTCATTTTGCTTATTTTTTAGCTTAAATAGACGAGTTGCTATGTAGTTTACGTAAAAACTAAACGGTATAACCCAGCGTGGAGCCCTATTTTTATTTACGGTCTGTGCGCGGAGCACCTTCACTCGGCTCTTTTCGGCAATTTCCGTCGATGTTGATATAAGGTTCGTGAGCCGCCGCCTCACCCAGACTGCTTTATGTCTGGCAGAAGAGGCCATGCGCAGTCGCCATATTACGGCACACCCCTCCCTTCCAGTGCCGTCACAGCACAGATCCACAGCAGCCGCGAAGGAGGCCACATACTGAACGTCGCTGCCGCTGGGGAGGACCGGTGATACAGCAAAACCAACACCAGAAACGAGGATTAGATGGAATGGGTTTAGCCCCCGCACTCCGGTATTAGGTGGATGTTTCTTCCGCATTTGTATCACCGTTTCTCAAATGAAAGACTGCTTTGTTTACTTTGCTTAATCTGGGTAAATAAGTAGTTTGAACGACTCAGCCTCAGCATAGCTAGCCGGTGATGGAAACTGGCAGCTAACTAGCTGACGATACTCTTCTGTCAAGCTAGTGTTTGGTTGAACCTCTTCAAGAAGGGGGTCTCGCTGGTTAAAGTCGTGTACTCTGCAACTCGAAAGAGTGAAACAAACGGACTGTTCGTTCATTGCTAACAAAGGCTCCGGCGGACGTTTACCGGCGAAGAACTGGCATCAGCTGACGTTAGCGGCTAGCTGTTGAGCGAGCGGCCACTAGCTACAAATGCTTCGCTAGCTGTCACAAGAAAACTCTGAATCCTGCGCGCGAGGCTGTGGATATCGGCACGGATTTTGCCCAAGTTTTGAGACCAAGCGCCCCTACTCTCGGACTTGACTTCTATTTTCCAGTTGGGTTGTCTGTTTATTGTAGTTTTTGCAAAACGGCGCCGTTAACGAGCCACAGTCTTGTTACATTCTGTCAGAGAGCAACTACCGCCCGGATCCCCTCGAAATGCATCATCCGGACCCTGCAGGAGAGTCTGGCAGCGTCAGAAAGATGGCGCATCCAAACGCCTCGCACAGAAAGGGCAGCAACACGAACAGCGGGACCGGCTCGTCGCTGTCAACACCGGGGAGCGCTCTGGTCAGCAACAGCCACGTTTCGGCCGATGATTATCATGGCTCCCTGTTGATTCAGCCTCCTGCTGGTTCCTCCTCCCCGGGTCCCCATCATCCTCCTCACAGCCTTAGCCTGCATCCCCAGCCTCAGACAACCCAGTCGACTGGAGCACAGATGAAGAAGAAGAGTGGATTTCAGATCACAAGTGTGACTCCAGCACAGGTGTCGGTTAGTACGAATAACAGTATTGCAGAGGACACGGAAAGTTACGACGACTTGGACGAGTCCCACACCGAGGATCTGTCCTCTTCCGAAATCTTGGATGTGTCCCTCTCCCGAGCCAACGACGCCGTCGGAGCGGAGAGGAGCTCTTCAGAGGAGACGCTCAACAACTTTCACGAGGCGGAGACCCCCGGAGCCGTCTCCCCAAACCAGCCTTCACACCCCCACGCTCTGAGCCAGGCACAGCACAGCGGGACGATGGTGAACGGGACTGTACACCCCCAACATCCTCATCACCCCAACCACGCTCAGAGCTACCCCGTGTCATCGAGCATCACTCCATCTACACACGCTTCCAGAGCTTTACCTAGTTTTACCCAGAAGATGCCTTCTAGCGTGGAGGGTCCTCAAGAGAACGTTTCCCGTGCTGCCCCTCCAAGTATTGCTCCTCAGCCTGTGGGGATTGTGGCCTCAGGATCTGTCCCTGGAATGCACAGCTCTTCTGCGGGCACCACAGTTAGCATAGTTAATCCCCAGACCAGCAGTGTGAATAATGTGAATACATTGAGCTCTGCCAGTGTGCCTGTGAGAGGGGGAATCAACACAAGTGCTAGCAGTAGCGGCGGTGGCTTCCCTCTGAATGTGCTTAACAGCAGTGAAGCTGGAGGCGCTGCTATTCCAGCTGGAGGTAACCATATGCCCAGCGCTAATCTCAGCGTGATCCAGCAGCACCAAAACATCAACCCAAACATCACCATGGCTACTACAACTACTGCTGCTGCTGTTGTGAGTGCCTCTGGCGGCATGGGGGCTCCCAGCGGGACGCAGGGAAGAGTTGGATCAGCTGCATTGCAGCCTGTGAGCTCCTCTGCTACAGCTGTGGCCTCGGCTCCTGTTTCATCCGCTCCCGCCATGCCTGCTCCTGCTCCAACTCCAGTGTCGGCACCCACCGTGGCTATTACTGGCTCTCGCTTCAGGGTGGTGAAGCTGGACTCTAGCTCTGAGCCCTTCAAGAAGGGGAGATGGACTTGCGCTGAGTTCTATGACAAGGAGGTACCGCCCTCTGCGACCTTTACCTCAGCCCCTGACACTGGCTCTCACAGCACTCGTCATTTTGTGTCTGAGAGCTTCGCCGGAGCCTTGGAGAGGGAAAGCACGAGTGGTAGTACATTGAGCCATTACGACAACACTGGAAGCGGAGAGGTCGGAGGGCCCCCGGTACTTCAGCACGCCCAGGATTTTGCCTCTCCTCCTCAGGGCTATCGAGGGATGCTGCCTAGCGGTTTAAACATGGGAGTACCTCAAACCCAACCTCAAATGCTCACTCATGATATCGCCCATTCACAAGTGAAGACTACTGTAGCCCCCTCAGCTTCCACAAATGTTCATCAGCCGGCACCCATGCCAGGCCTGCAGACCACCATTGGCCTGCCTGCACCTGCTACCCAGCAGCAGCTCACCTATGCCCAGGCCGTTGCCAGCCAAACCCCAGGCTCCTCGCAAGGCCTAGTGGGTGTTCAGCAGCAGAAGTTAGGCTTTCCCACTCTTCCACAACAATCAGCTGCTACGTCACCTGCACCCCCAGTGAGGGCTCCTGAGTACACCCAGCCTCAGCAAGGGGTCCCCCAGGCAGCTGCCTCCCCCCCTCTTTCCAACCAAACTGGCTCGGTGCCTTCTGGGCCAGCTAACGGATCTTGCCAGATGATCGGAGGTCCTCAGCAGTCCCAAGGACTCCAGCACGTACAGCCCACCTCCGTTCAGTCCGCCTCCTCCAGCATGCCCTCTCATATTAGTGTAGCAGCTCTCGGCCGGCCGCCTCAGAACCATCCTGGCCATCTTGATTGTCAGCAACAGAAACCGCAGTCCCTCCCCACGCAAATTCAAAATCCTGGCCTGAGCAGCCAGCTGCCCACGGCGGTCCATCAAAGCCAAGCGCCTGCACATAGCGGGCCACCTCCTAGCCTCCAGAGTGATCATCATGCCCAGCCCCAAGTCCACAATGCTGGTAGTAGTGGCCGAATGCCCTCCCAGGGCGTCTCTCATAGTCAGCCTTCTTCTGCCACCCTGACCCAGGAGCACAGCAGTGCCCAGGCCATGTCTCACGCAGCCCAAGCCAGTGCCCTTTACGCTAGTCTGCCTAACTTCACCACCACACAGCTGCAGGATGCCCAGCGGTTGCTCCTTCAGCATCAGTCTGCTTTGTTGGGACTACCCAAGCTGTCCGCCGACGCTGCTTCTGGAGCTTCAACTGGCCAGGGTCAAGAAACTGAGGGCAGCACCACCATCGCTAGTGCCTTAACTGCACCGGCTGGTCTCAAGACGGCTGACGGAGAGGAGGACAGGTAAGAAATTTGATTAATCTGTAGAAAATAATTTACTGCTTTTGGAAATGAGCAATTTGAGTTCAGTGTTTTAAAGGGAATAGGTAACTCTGCTGTAACACTTTACACTGAACTGGTCTCATCTGTTATGGAGAAGCAGTGATTCAGTATATTCTCAGTTCAATTTTGATGTCTTATGGGGCTCAACTTAACTGTTTTTTATTTTTTTATTACTGCACACATTTTAAGAAGCATCAAACCAAACTTATGTAGATGCAGCTGAAAACAATTACTGTGTTTGGAGTCGAGCTGCACTTTAGCCAAAATGATCAGTGCTGGTTCCAGCTTTGAGTGAACTCTCCAAAAAAAAGTGGGGGGGGACACCAGGTTTATGTGATGCAAAAAGTTAAGAGCTAAACAATGTCTCTTTGTCTTTAAAGGTTTTTTTCCTCACAAAACCTGTCCCTCTTTGTTTTTAAGAGTGAAAACATTTTGGTATGTCCTGTCAGTAAGTTCAAGAAGGCTTTTTGAGGTTAAACAGGAATTTTAATCACTCTGAAGCTGGAGGAAATTGCTCACAATGCTCTCCTAACAATCATAAGCCCTTTCTCTTGGCATGATCCACAGTTGTTAACCCTGTCAGCTTTAGGGTGTTTGCATACCTCAACTATAAGGAACTTGCAGGGAGAAGCTTTAAATGTAGAATTGGTTTCTAATGAGATTTGTTTGTTTTTCTTTGTGGTTAAGTTAGATGGATAAGGAAAGGTGGCTTCAGTTATCACAGGATGTTTAACTCGGAAGAATGTGGGGTCACATGGATTACTTTGATCAGCAGCATTTGTAACAAATGGAAAGATTATCTCTTTGTATCTTGCTCACAGTTTTATCTCATCTAATTCATCTGTTCTAAGTACATAGTATAAGAGTAAAAGCTCCAAAAATTGTCTTTTGAATTCAACTTCAGTTTGTGAACGCTTCTCAAAAATCAGGGGACTTTTTGGTTGCAAGCTTCAGTTGTGACTTTGTTGGTCTATGATGGTTTTGGGTCGGTTTCTGCTTCAGGACAACATATTTTAGCATGATCACAAACTTGCATTTGTTTTAAATATTCCTTGTTTGTGTTTCTGTTATGTTACTGGTCAAATTCCACAGTTTTCAAGGATTTTAGACATTTAAAATCCTGTTGTATAGATATTTTTTAGTGAAACTTGTTGCTTTAGAGTTTTTATCAGTTCAAAACATTATTTTGCAGCCTGAAGTGACAGAAAGTATCATTTGGGTCATGACTTTTACATTATTTCCTGTAGTCAAAAAGTTGGAGCAGTAGTAATATCAATAATTGATTTTTTTTCTTTCATGTGATATTACAACAAAACAAATGTGAAGAAACTTTATAGATGCCGATCCGTGGTACTGAGTCAAAGAGAACAAATAAAAACAACACTTTTTTTCAGCTTTTTACATTTATAACTTGATTCTTAAGGAAGTTTTATTTTTGAAAACTACTGGATTCTCTTTACAACAACGGACTCATTCTTAACGCATGTCACATGTCGAAAACACATCCGCTGCTTTCTAAAAGTGGCTGGGCCAACTGCTAAATTGAAGCCCCCAAGCAAGTAAAGTTAACAAAAGACAAGCATATTTGGAAAGTTTCTTTTTGAAGACGAGAACCAGTGAGGAAGAAAGAAAACAGCATGCATTTAACAGACTAAACCAGGAGTCTTTACTCAGAATATGGGATTTATTGTGACGGTTGTTCCCACACACCCAAACAATAGTGAATATTATTTAGCAAGCGGCTGTCTAATGTTACAGGGATCCTCCTAAAAAAGTTTTTTAGCTTCCACTTTGTCTGCTGTGGGTTGAGAGAAGAACTGTATCACCAATTAATGGATCCTTGCAACTGCAGATATTTTACAGAGGATAAAGACAAACGTTTCCCTCAAGAGTTAAAGGAAACAGCTAAAAAAAAAAAGACTTTAATGGCAGTCTCATAATGAAAATATTGTCTGACATTAAACTAGTCTGTGGCTTGAAAAAAGGTACGGAGCTTTTATTAGTACTTCTTTGTCACTCTTTCTAGAGATCTTGACAAGTTGTGCTTTTATCTACAAGAAATCATAGTTTCTTGGGTATCAGTATCTGTCAGTGATAAACGATGATTAAAATGTGCACTGCAGACCTGTTAATAAATGATCTGCACTGCAGACCTGTTAAATGATCTTATCCTTTTACTCTATATTTAAAAGTGAATTGCAGACGCTGTGGACACATCACTGAAACGAAATCTTTTATTTTCTATCTTGAGCTGTTTGCCAGTTAGCAGCAAGTCTGATTATTTTTGTGGGAAATGCATGTTTCTCTTCATAATGACATTTTCCTGAAGTGGGCTAAAAACTTTAAATCTTTCCTGTGGATTTAGGAAAGAGAACTCGATGTGTGTCGTTGAGTTGACAAGCAAAGTAGCAAATGAGCTAACAAACCAAAATCCTTCTGAGCAGTTTGGCAAACTTAATACTCCACATAGAAACATAATCCCTTCCTCTGAACTGAATTAACTAGAAGGCCTCCTCTTTTAGCTGTTAGTGTAAAATATTTGGTGATATCTAACATCAGTCATTATGCTATCTTTAGTTGTTTGATGTTAACCGATTCGAAGTGCTGAGATATGGCAGTTAATGAGAGTTATTGGTGTTTTGTGAAAAAAAAAATCATTGCAAAATGTTTCTGTTATTTGTGTTGATTTAAAGATTTTGTCTTTGACATTTCCATTGAGAAATAAAAAAAAGCATTTTAAATTACTTCTATTAGTGCTGGGCGATGGAAAGGTGTCTATTGTGCCATTTTTCTACTATAGTTTCTATCGTTTTATTTGATTATTTATTTGAACTTTTATTCAAAAATGTTTTTTTCCCACTAAGAAACTTTAAACTTTTGTGCACTTTAAAAAATGTTTCTCATTTGTGACGATTCGGTTTCATGCTACTTGTAAAAATGAATTCAGAGAAAAGCAGTGACATTTTTGTCAAGTTTTTCCAAAGGATAACTGTAAATATACTTTATTGTGGCATATTGTGATATATATTGTTATTGTGATATAAAATAATTTATATTGTGTTGTACCATTTTTTTTTTCCCATAACGCCCAGCTCTAACTTCTATACTTGTTTAATATTTTATTCAGTATAAGACACTGTAGAGCTTTAAAAATAACTTTAAACTTTGAAGTTTTTGTGAAATATCATAAAGCAACCATCAGCCTTTTTTTAGCCTGACAAAGACAAAAGATGTGACTATATTCAGTCTCTTAAAATACTTTTGTTGCTTGCTAATGTCTTGTATTATTTGTAAAACTGGGGAAAATTACTAAAAACTTTGGGAAAATATTTTTTTATTTATCATTTTGTTTCCATATGAATCTTTTAAATATATTTGTTAAAAACATAAATAAAACAGAAAAATAGTGTTAATCTATTCTAATATATACTTTTGTTTTAATGTGTATATGTTATTCAAAATTATTAGTAAAATTGAGTTTAATGTTCACAAATGAATTAAAAAGTTGACTATCAAGAATCAGAAATGTGAATTTCAGTTAATTTCAAGGAGTTCAAATCATTTTTCAGTTAAAGAAAATATTTTTGTAAGATAAAATGTCTGTTTTTTAATGTATTTGTAATACGTATGTAATAGTACATGAAGTTAGTCACTTTTTTCTACTAAAATATGTCGCCATGGTACCTTCGTTGGTAAAACTTTGTTTTGACTGCAGATGCTGCAGCAGACCGTAGACATATACTATGTAGAGTGGACAGATCATCTCTGATGTCACCCTTTTGCACAGCCAAAATGAAGCACGTTGAATGGGTTTTACTTTGTCTTGCTCAACAAATTAAAAAAAATAAGTTTTTATAACTAATAAAAAACATTAATCACGTAAAGTTTCAAAAAACAGAATGTTCTTGAGGTTTATTTTTGGTAAAAAGTTTAAGTTTGTTAGATGTGAGAACTGCTCTCGTCTGAAGTCTGCCTCCAGCTGGAAGGAGGGCATCAATTGGTTCTTCCTGGTTTCAGGAACAGACGGTGGGGGCTTGCTTAGACCGATTTAAAAGACTCTGTTGATAGTTAAAAAGGAGCCTTCTCTTTCATATACTAGGATTACTGGAAAATACATTTTACAACGATGGAGAAATGATTATCATTTTTTTTAATTGGGGTTAAAAAAGCCTTCTGTTAAATTAGAGGGTACCCACCACCCCTCCTTTCATAGCCAGAACCATTGTTAGTGTGAACCGTGTCTAAGTGTGTCAGCATGTCAGTGCAGGGGAAATGTGAACTGGCAGTGTGATAGTTATCTCTGGCAGTTCTGAATGTGATGTTCCCTCTGGCAGTGCACAGCACTGATGTGACCCACGTCTCTTTGCTCTTTGTGTAGAGATCAGTGAAATCCCCAGAATTCACAGCGGAAGTCACCCGAGCTGACCCAGCCCGACTTGGACGAGTCGACCAACTTGGTTTAGATTGCATTTGAAAACTAAAACACTTTTACTGCTGCTTTACTGGGATTTCAAATCTGCTCCCTGTGATTTGTGAGACCATAAGTTTACTCTAACATATCAAATTTTAACGAGCATCACTCCTAGTGTGGGAAGTTTCATCAAAATGATTGGAAGTTTCTGTTCATGTCAAGAAAACAATTGCTCTGATGTGATGTTAATTTCTTGCACTGGAACACCTGATTGGTCTTTAGAGAAAAACCAAAGTGTTTTGGAACGAAAGGTTCCAACAGTGTGCTAACAGGCAGCCACGACCGTTTTAAGTAAACAACAATTGTTAGTTGTTATGCTGCTGACACCTCCCCCCATTTTCACCGCGCAGACCAAGCCAGAGAGGACCAGAACACAGCAGAGCAGGAACAAGCTGTGAATGGGAGTCAGACAGAGATGGAGTGGGGGGAGAATTCGCTCAATTTTGACCATCTTCCGTCTAGCAGAGACTGCAGGAGAGACAGAAAATCCAAGCAGAGTAGCTTGTTTCTGATGGTGATATTTGTCCCAGGCTGCTGCCTAAACTATTCAGTTGCGCTCACTCAGGATCACTCTATTTGTGCTGCTTCTTTGTTTTCCTGTTTGTGAGCTCTGTAAGGCTGCATCATTGATTTTTCAATTTTTGTTCTCTGCTTTGTCAAGCTTGCTTATTTTTGCATCAATAAATAGGACTGTTTCACTTAAAAGTATTGTGGAAATACTAATGGCTTGTAATGGATGATAATGGATTGCATTTAGTGTGCCTTTCATCTTTAAAACACGCATACTGAAGACCACCCATAACCTTTTAAAGATGTGTTCACAACTTCACACCGCCCTCAAAAATTTGGCTATTATTTCCCCAAACTTGCGTATTGCCACGCAAGTTTCTACGACTTCTCTTATATAAAATTTTCCCAAGCAGCGCAAAACTTTTTTTCTTCAAACTTGTCCTGCCCAACAGCTGAGCAAACTGATGAGAGCTGAAGGCCTCTTGTGTTGGACATACTCTACTGTTACGACTGGGGTTATAGGTCCTCTTACACACAAGGTGTATATTTGTAGAAACCCCTTTTGTAATTTAGGCTAAACTTCATTTATGGTTATATTTGTATTCTTTTTTTTGTTGTTGGACTGGACAGAAAAGAAGAAGAGAGAGGGATGCTAGGGGGCTTACAACAAATTTCTAGAGGATTATTATTATTACTGTCAGGTGTGAATGCTTGTTTAAAGGGGCGGGGCAAAGCTTCTTTTCCCTGTGACAGAATTTGCTTATTTACTTTGATTGCAAAAACATTTCACTACTGTATGGTGTTGCATGTCACCATAAAGCTGCTTTTGTCCGCTTCAGAATCAGAATTTTGTCCAATTCAGAATTTACACTGAAGTCAATTGGGACTGACTTGCTTTTGTAACCAACCTCCTAGTGGTTGCCAGGTGAAGTGATCTGGCTCCTAGTATCAGTTTTCAAACCCTTCCTAAAGAGGAAGTGAAAGTGTTACAGCATGTCCTCTTGTTGTGTTTGCTGTAAATAAGTTGTACATGTTTGCGTTGCAAATGTGTCCATCTGTTTGGCTTTGTTTGTGTACAGAAATGGGTTCTTGCAGCAGGAAGCAAAGTTGTTTTCCTTTAGTGTTGTCATGAGATTTATTCTGTGTTACACCTGGTCTAAAAAGCTGATTGACTCAGATTAACTAATCATTGATGCATCTTTATTGTAGACAACACATGCTTTTTGGCTGAGGCACATAAATGCATGGGTTTCACAAATGGCTACATTTTGCAATGTTTCTGCAGTATTGGAAACATAAAATAATGTATACATTTTTTGTTTGCTTTTTGGTTAAAATTGGACACAGTAATTCTATTTATATTACACATTTTGTACTTGAAGTGTTAAACAATTTGTTTTCAGTATATTTTCATGATTAAAAATAATTGTTGCTGGAAAAAAGCATTTTACTGCCAAATAATGTGATGGTAAATGAAATTTTATGGGAAATAGCTGCCACTTAATGTCAATTTATTCATGGATAGCAAAGTTGATATCTTCCTGGTATTCTTTATTTGAAGACATTTGGTTTTTCAATGTCTATTCAAATACAAAATTAGAATATCTGAGAGTTGAACTTTTCTCTAACCTTTTTTCTAAATTCTATTGTTGGTCCCCTAAACATGCAGAGTATGTGCTGAATCATAACAAACATTCCTGTGGTCGGAGCGCTGTCCAGTCAGCTCGGAGAATGTCATGCACGCACACTGACTGGAATGAATGACTAGTGGCAAAAAAAAAAAAAAATGCTTTTTTGTTTACATGTTTTTGTTATTTGTGCCACTTCTGTATTTTTTTTCCTGTTTTGTTTTCATTGTGTGTTTTACATTTGGCAACAACTCAAATTAATGTAATTCACATTTTGGAGGTTTTTTTTAAACTGTGACTCAGATGATTACTCATTTGACATCAGAGGCGTTTGAATCATTTTCTGAAATTAAAAGACACATTTTTTTGTCTTGCATCACAAGAAAGAAGATGACATTGCTTTTTTCCCCCTGTGTTCCGTTGACAAATGTATTTGTCAATAAAGTTATATAGATTTATTCTTGTTACTTTGCTCAAACGCTGTAAGTTTAGCCAGCTATTGTTTCTTTTATTTTAAAGAGCCTTATGTTGTTTCCTCAGGCTTTGTGAGAACCAATCCTGTTCTCAGTGCTTTGTGGATTGGATGAAGGGTGGACAATTTACTTTTCATTAGCCTCTCAGTAGACTAGCCAGTACCTTCTTTTTACTACTTCTATGAAATATGGTCCTCCCAACTCATCATCTCAGCACCGTTAAAGTTATTGGACTGCTTTGAGAAATCAGATTTATCAGGTCCTCGTGAAGCCAAATTATTGCTAACTTAATTATAAAATGAATGATTAGATGAGGACTCGAATGAAAAAAAAAAAGTAACTTGCTTAGTTTGCTTTCACACATCAATGGATTGCTAACTAGGGTATAGAAATTGTGGAATGAAATCTGCAATTAATTCAGGAAAAGGCCAACTTTAGAAACATGAATATTTAAATATATTTGTGATTTATATAATTTTCCGGCTCCTGTACAAACTTGTTTTGCTAGATTTTACATGTTTTGATGCTAGTTTTGTTCAAAAATAGTGCAGGGATATAAACTTTCTTTACGAGGGTGAAGTTAGTCGAGCTAGCCGTTTTGTTTTTAGCAGAACTTTTTGGAGATGATAAAATCTGAAGTGTAATGGGAGAGGTCAGAGAGCGGATGAAGCATGCTTTACAGAGGAGAGTAGAAAAAAACACATTATCTGTGTTTTTTTTCCCCCCTAAAAAACATTAAAGTTGACCATAATAAGGAAAATACTGTAAATGTAGTTAAGAAAGACCATTTTTTACATTTTTGTAGGAAATAGAATCAATAACTTATGAATAAATATTACTACTATGATTGATTAAAGTACTAACTTTAATAAATCATGATTTAGAAAGTTTTTTGACCAATTAAGGGACAAAAGAACAGACAAGTTTGTTTACTGTTATGAGAATACCTAGGAGATACTCGTTACGAACTTTCTAATAGCTAATAGAAAAATTGTGAAATACAACAAAGTAATAAAGTTCCATGTTTATGTAAGAAAATAAAGCTAACCTATAGAGCATAGCAAACAAATGGAGCTTAATAAACAGTATAGGAGAAGAATTCAATACACACCAAACTATTGCATTTTATTAGCTGGATAAAACAATTGACTAAAAATGTATGTGACACATACCAGAAACTTATTTTTATTTCAAAACTGTTCCTCTCATGTTTTTCAGTCTGTTTATAATGTTGTACTGCCCTCTGCTGGTTGGAAAGGTGCTGTGTCACACCCTGCTGCTGTCAAACTTATAGTGTTTTTTTTTCCCTAAATTTCCACCACAGTTAATTTGAACTTTTGTTGAGCTACAGCTAGGCTGCAGCATCTTTTTATCTCTAATGAAACGGATGTAATGCAGGTAAAGAAACTAATCCTAGTGCATCCTTGCAGAGGCTTTTAAACACTGTTTTAAATCAGAGTGAGCATCTGAAGTAAATATTTAAACACATTTATGACTGGAATGCATTGAGCCTTTATGTGCTGTGATATGCATAAAGATGGAATATGTTTACTTGGCAGAAATAAGCCCAGATTTATGTGGGATTATGTATGAATTAAAAAATCAAAAACGGTTTTGCTTAAATCTGCATTTTAGCAATATTGAATTCATTGTTCATAAAAATAAATAAATACGTTATACAGCATGATCTTTTTAATGTGTTTTTTTTTTGCGGGGGGCTGAAGTTGAAACATCATAATCTGTTTTATCTCTGCCACTAGATGGCAGTGTGAATCTACGCATGATATGAAGCTCAGGCATAATTTGTGAAGTCTAAGTAGGCAAAACAAATGTGTGAATTTAAAGATCTTTTAAACTTTCAATAACTCTATTCATAAAGTAAAGTGTTTTCTTAATATGATCTAATTCAAACTCTTAAGTAGTAAAAATTTTAAAGCCATTAGTCTCTTTTTATTTTTGTGTTTCATGTGTACAAAGGCCTCAAGAGCTGGGTAGTAATTAATTACATTTACTCATTTATATTTAGTTGTGTAACTTTCAGCAAAAATTGTTCTGGGATCAGTTTTACTACACCAAATTTGTTACTTTTACGTGAATAATTTAATTTAGGTGCAGTTGACTGTAATAGAATTACATTTTTCTTAGTAACATTTGTACGTGTTATTCTATGAAAGCACAATAATATCAGTATAATGTAAGTGCAGGAAGATAATTGCATAAACATATAATTGTCAGCATTCAGTCCCTCATTCCATCCGTGAAATAAAATGTTCCCTCAAGTGTGTATTTTAATAAAAGGTACAAACTTTATCCAAGCTGTTCAGTGCAGCCTGGAAGCTGAGCTCTCTGCAGAATAACTGTGTTTCAAATAAAAGCATTAGAGTAAAATATAGATCCAGTATGCTGACCAAACAATAATAATATCATCAGCTACTGCCATATTTTTCACAAAATGCTTAGAAAAACATTTGAACTCTGAACATTTTTATTTCTTCCTTTCATTGCTCCTGTTAGTGTTATTCCTATTATGTGCTTTTTGGACTTGGACGATATGTATTCTTTAGCTGCTAATCCTGCTGAAGCGAGATTTCACCTCGCATTATTCTAACCTACTGGTCACACACTCCTTAAAGATTACGTAACACATGTCGGGATTTTTCAATTTAGTAGTAATCTATTTTACACATTTTCTTTTAATAACCATTTTTTTATAACAAAGGGCAATTTTTACAGAATTTGTGATTAAAAAAAAAATGTAACTTTAATAATATTGTGAATTTTTTTAAACATTTTAAACTCACTGAAGACGTGGCTTGGTGACTTTACTAAAATGTTATATCCATTTGTTGCTTATTTTATGTCCTTATAACAACATATAGGGTGAAATGACCATTTTATTTGTTTATTGAAATTCTATTTTGGGTATAATTTTCTTTTAAAATGCGCTGCTTTGGTTCCGATACGTCAGGTTTTGTCTCCGAGACTTTTGTTCTCATTCTTCCTTTCGTCTGTGACTCTGAGATGCAGAGTACTAATGCTGACCTAATGAAACTGGGTCGTTCTAGTTCTTTTTTTTAGTCTCTAGTCCGCGGGCACGTCTTCTTTCCCAGTATTTTACAAGCTGCTTTCAGTGTGGAAGCTAAAATGCCCTCTCATTCCTCCTTGTCCTCTCCACCGCTCGGCCAATTTTTCCATAGTCAGGATTGTGTGTATAGGGAAAGCCCTGCCAGGACTTACTGGTAAAGTCTATGTGTGCTTTACACTGTCCATCTACAGCTCAGCCCCTCGCTTTTACAACCATCTGTTCAATAGGCCTCTGTTTCATTACTCGGACATGTCAGGCCCCTCGTTCAGTCCACTCTGCAGTGCAGTAATTTTCCTGCTTTAGTGTCTTAAATAAAAAGATCTTTTTGAATTAAAACTGTTCAATTCTTGCTTGAATGTGTTGATCAGTGGCTCTGGATAGCAGTGATTGATCAGACTAACTACTATGACTGCTTCAAATTATTTCTATTAGTTGCAGAGAAGTTGGTTGACTGCAAGCTCAGCAGTTGTTTCTTTTGGAAAACTGCTGTTAGGTGTGTCTGCATATTTCTCAAGTTAACTCCTTTTTCTATCCCTCCACAAAGCCACCTGTTTTTGTTGCTCATGCATCACTCTCTCCAGTGAAAAAAACACATTTATGTTAAGTCCTGCTTTATTTATTATTGATTTAGAGCGACGACTGTCAAAGAAATATTGTCCTACTCTTTAAAAATGATTTAACATACGAAACTCCACAGATTAATTTCACTCCCAGCACTTTGTCATGACTAACGGTGACAGTTTTTCAGGAAAATGGTGGATTTTCTAAAGAAATATGATATTTTAAGTCAAATTGGACCATCAGATCATCTTTGATTTAAGGTATTTGAGACTTATCTGAAGAAATGAAGTTGAATATTTTTGGTATATGTTGTAGACTCTTCTCAGAAGTTGTGTGTTTTTTTTGCTTTCGGAGGACACTAAGTTTGTTAACACAAGTAAATCCCTTGGATGGTGTTTGTCCTTTACTTGTTGTTTCTTAGTCAGCCTTTTCTAAGCCAGCAGAGGCCCTGTGTCAGTGCGTGTCTTTTTTTCTCTCTATTAGCAAAGGCAAGCCACCATAAAGCAGCCTTTCAATGAGAAGTGACAAGATAAGACCCTGAAGAGAAGGGCTTCTCTGAGCCTGTCATGCAGAGGGCTGGCTCAGAAACTCACCAGGGTGCGGCAGAAATAATGAGTCATTTTTTAAAGTCCTAACTAAACTAACCATCGAAAGTGTCCCGGCTGCATTTTTGGAAGAACAAAGCTCCCCGAGCACTTTTGAGCTGTGAGTAATTGTAGGATCACAATGCAGACTTACTGGAAATTTGGGACTGGAACTTACTTCAAATTTTGTCCAGTGGTCATGGAAACAAAGTTTTAGAACTTGCAAAACACCTAATTTAAGAAAAGTGTCACATCTTCATCTGCAGGTAGCTTGTAGATCAATATCCTTTTTTTTCATTAAATGTCTTAATTATGGATGATTGTTCATCAATGTAAACATCTACACAAATAGGTGCGCCCTTTTGCTTCATAAGTACTGGTGTCTTGGTTACATTTTGAGTATGCATATTTTTCTATCTGGTTTACTCAAACCTTAATGCCATAGGGAAAAATAAATTAGGCTCATGCTCCAGATATTTTCAGATATTTTGTTTACTCATGCAATATGGATCTTTTCTTTTCTCCCATTTAAATTATTAGTTGTATAAAACTTTTTTTCATTCAAAACCTGAGTCAAAACTGAGTTTAAGATTAGACTGAAATCTGGATTAAATCTCATCTTGAATTTGTTAATCTAGAAAGTATAATTAAGGATTATGTTGGTGAAAAGTATTTTTCTGGCTAATTTCTGCATTATTTCAAGAATTACTGTTATTCTAAGGGTAATGTTTGCTTCACTGTAAGGTTAACTAAGAAATTTCTCTTATTTTTTTATTTTTTTGACTCTTGGAAAAATGAAGCTCGGTTCATTTGGCGCTCAGCAAGCCCTCAGGCTACAGAGAACTTGTGGGGAGTAAGAGCGGGAAAATCACTGAACCACATGCTAATCTCCTTTGATGGTTTATGTAACTCCTGGATCACATGATCACACTTTAACACCTACCTTCCTATCTGCGTTCATTAAGTCTGTCTCCCGTTAGCCGAGCAAACACAAATGTTTGGCACAGAGGAGGAGGGACGGCTGCACGTGTATCAGGACGCTTCGGTCCTTTGACATCGCAGCTTCAGTTCAGCCATCCCATACATTAAGACCAGCCTTTTCTGTTCAGTGGATGTGAGCAGCAACGAGCACGGTCGGAAACCTGCAAATATAGAGCCGTGATAGACACGGTGGAGTCTACATGTTTCAGCTGAGCCACGCTTCAATGAGACTGCAGACGATACAACTGCAAGGCCATGAGGAGATGGCGATCATGATTTTGTTCAGGGAACTAGAGAAGCATCTGAAAAGGTAAATAAGAGACGGAAGTGTTTGATATTTTGGAAAAAAAAATAAGATTTGCTCGTCATTTTGGATCGACGTGAATAAAATGTGCATTTTATGCTTTTGTTTATTGTTGACATTTGTTTCAGCAAGTTGCATAAAATCTAGATATATTCCTATCATTACTTTTAATTTATCTCATTTCCATGCAGTTGATGTGTCAAATTCACAGCCTCTAGGACCAGTGTCCTAGATGTTTTCCAGTTATAGTAGCTTCTTATTGGCAAAACAAACCTGATCCAGGTAATCAGCAGCAGGCAGGGCTGGGTTTCTGGCACATTTAATGTTCTTAAAATGTTCTCTGGGGAGAAAAAAAGAAGTCAAATATAGACCTTTACTCTTACACCTGTTTGTGATTCAAAGAAAAATCTATTTTAAGAAATGTATCCTTTCAGTTCAAGCTTGCCTATAAAGATGGAAATGCACGTGGACTTTGACTGGAAAAATAGAGCGCCTGCTTCACCCAGCTTACTATAATGAAGGTCATATCTCTGGAGCCGCCTCACTAGGTCACTGGGCTAGTTTTGACTTGCAGCCACACTGTCAGTTGGCTGACCTACCTTATTTCTGTCTTCATGGAGAGTGCTGTGTACTGTAATTAGATCAATATGTTCAAAGGGCTCAGTCCTTCATTAGATAAGACTCAACTGTCATACAGAATTACTGAACTATATAAAGGAGAAATTCATGCTACAGATTAGATTTATATTATTGTGCAAAGTGTCGTTAAATAAGACAATCTTGATGCTGACTTGACTCTACGCCAGGAGAGAAGCCACTCAGCTGGTCAGTTTTGACCCCAAGTGCTAAATCAGCAGAATTAAGAGTACAGAAGCAATGAGGGGAGGCTGGGGATGGCGAGGATGACCTGTCTCCTGAACTCGCAGTTCCAGTTGACAAAAGAGAGAGCTGCTGCTTATCTAAAGCTTTAACCAAGATGTACCATTTAGCTCTTCTCTGTTCGAGAAACCCTAATTAAGAAGGAAGAAGAGGATGTTTAGCATTGATTTGCAGCTGTTCATCTAGGTTGATGCTTTTCTTTAGGAGCAAACCAACTAGACTTTAAAGTGTTGATTTCTGAAGATGAGAGTCTTTGTCTTTTTGGTAGTATAGTTAACTTCTGGTAAGTTAAACACTGCATTTAAATCGAATGCGGTGCTGTTAAATATAATCATTTAAGTATGAAGTTTAGCTTCAATGATGTTCTCTGAACAGGACTCTGTTTTTGACCTGACTTGCTGCAACTGTAAATAAGCTCTTACCAAGAACTCATATGTGCACACATGGATTCTTCAAGAGCGAATGTGGTTGTAGCTATTTGGGTGTGTTTGAGTGGCTAAGACGAGTTCCAGTCATGGATGGAGCCGGAAGAGATAAGACTGGCTTAGAGCTTCTTTTTCTGGTGATTTGGCCTCTAGGTACATTAAGTACGAAGCTGTTTTTAAATGGGATTACGGGGAGCAAAGACTTGAGCAGGACCTTAAGACTGCAGCTGGTAAACAAATCAGCTTAACTGTTCATTGTGCTGTGTCATCAGAGTTAGTATTATTACGGTAATGATGATATCCAGTGTATTAAAAATGGGTCTTTATGACAAAGTCTATCTGGAATCAGTTTGCAGGATCCTTGAAAGGCAGAATACATTAGCATTGTTGCACTGGAGTATTTTTATATCATTATCTCCATAAAAATATTTGTAAAAAAATACTTTTATAAAGTTGTTGTAATATTAATCTGTTTTATATCAGATGATATGACATGTCTTGCATCTTACTACAAAAATTCTTCGTTAGTTTAAATTTTAAAATAACACACTTTTGAGGCCTTTTGTTGATTCAAGAAACAAAGTGATCGAGCTACAACCCTTGAAGTCAGACTTCTAGGTCTTGGATCTACTTGTTTACACCTGTTTCACCACCAACACTACAAGCCCTAAAATATGTTAGTCGCACACTTGTTTTGCCTCATGGTTTTTGTGCATAGCAAATGAAAAACCCCCTGAGGCTTTCTCTTTGTTTCTGCTCAGGTTCCCAGACTTTGCTCTCTTTAACACCATTCACTCATATCTAGGTTTTATTTCTCCTGAGCCCCACTTGTCAAAGCCCCATAAGACTTCAACGTATTCAGGATGACCTTTTGAATGTGTGAAAATGAACTTGATATGTACACCTTTAATTTGGGCTTTCCAGTGTTTTGCACCACGCAGGGAGTGTTGCATGTGGGAGTTGTAAGGAGTCGTTCTGTCAGTCTGAGAAAAAAAAATATTGTGGAATTTGTGTGTTAAAGATACTCCCTGTATTGAAGGTGTATTTGGGTGTGTAATTGAGTCAGAAAGAAAGGAGACAGACTTGTGTAAAATACACAACAAAGGGAAGCAGGAAGAATTTGAAGTATATTTTTTTGTGAAAAAAATTGAGCAGTTTATTCAACTGTATTATTTTCTGTTATTTGTTTTGTGTGCAGCTTAATTTTGTTCTATAACCTTCTGAAGGGCAATTTTAACATTGGTCTTTTAGTATTTAACAAAATATGTTTCAAATATTTAATTGTATTCTTTTGTGCTTTGAAACTAGTCGAGTTTCACAGCAATCTTTTCTAGGATGATTCAATGACTGGACCTTGCTCTCACTTTTGGCCACGTGGGGGCGATATATACCCAGACATCAGAGCATTAGAAGGAACTTGATGTCTTTGATTGACAGACAGCTTATACTTCACTTTGATATTGTGCCCTTCCTCTCACATTTCTCACATGAATGTGTTGATGTGTTTTTGGCAGTGGTGACTGTATTTTTTTTTTAGTTATTTATTTATTGCTACAGTGCAAAACTTGGTTGGAAGTTTAAGTGTTTTCAATGCAAAGTATTTGTTGTTTTGTGAAAAAAAAAACAATAGTCTAGAGTAGAGTTTAGATAAATGTTGGCTTTTAGTGAGGGTGTTCTCCACTGTCATCCGGTATCCTTGGTCCCTTCTTCTCCTGAGCTGGTGTATGCAGAGCATGCCAGCTGAGATGCGAAGGGGGGCGTTCCCAAATGGCGTGTCGCCCCGTTCGACCAATCAGAAAGCGGCTTCTTCTTGCGCTGCTGAATAAATTATGCGTGCTTGTAGAAAACCGCAGACCTTTGTGTAGCGTTGAGATGAGCTGACCTTGGCTTGAGTCCGTATCGCTGCGGTCGGTATCCCAGCTTTCTACTGGACTCTAGTACTGAAGGGTGGCGGGTGCGGATGCGTGTCGCAGAGCTCGCTGGTCTCCTGGAAGCGGCCTTGCTACAACGCGGTGGAAAATGAACAGTGTGAATTCGCCGTGCTACAGCGTTGCTATGGATCTAGGCGTCTGCCAGCTGAGAAATTTCTCCATATCGTTTTTGTCGTCGCTGCTGAGCGCAGAGAGCTCCCACGTCCAGCTCGACAAAAGGTAAAAGAACCGGCAAACGGCTTCTCATTATTCAGGACGGGTCCCATTCACCTGCCCCGGTTCTGCGGCGATAGCAGCGGTGCTACAGTACCATTGTTTTCCTCTCCGGACATTACCATAAACGCCTCTCAGGAAAGCCAAACGGAGAACGGCTTTATGCTGGAAAATAGGCTGCTAGTTTTTATAGAAATTTCCAGATGCTTCCTGTGAAGGCCCACGTTCTTGTTAAAGGAGAGACGGCGCGCGTCTCCCATCATGCTTTCCTCACTGCAGCAAACTGTGATGTTTGACTCCTCTTTTCTTCCTTTACAGCTCGTCCGGAGCCAGTGTCGTCGCCATAGACAACAAAATTGAACAAGCAATGGTGAGTTTTCATCCATTACATCTCTGTAAGATGAACTAGTCGTGTGGGTTTGGTGGTTTTGCAAAACCAGAGGTGAGACGTCCATGTAAACCTTAGAAATAAGGCTGCTTTAATTGAGTTGTTTAAGACGTTATATTTGCTAGCAAAAATGTTAATATCGCATTTATGAATACTCCTTAATTACAGGTATTTACAAGTAAATAAAAATCATAATTTGTTGTAGTTTCCATATAAATTGTGACAGCATCACGTTTTTATCAACTTTTTTCTCTGGCCAAGATTCGTGATGTCCGACATTTAATATTTTTTGGGGGGGTTGTTTTATATTTTCTATAAATTATTTGATTAAATATATAAAATATAACACAAACTATAACTGAAATTAAATCTGCTTTACCCAGAAAGCGTGTAAGGTTTGTTTCTGGTTTCACTTTCTCCGTTGTTAGGTCTGTTGCTAGGCAAAGCTGAAGGCTCTTGCGCATGGTTAAAAATATCTCCAGTTTTGATTGGCTTACAGATACCTAGATGCGGGACGTCGAGGCGACGTCACAGCCTGAGAATATTCTCATCACATTTTCTTTGACAATCTCCTGTCATTGTAATCACATTTTGGTCTTAAAAAACTCTAATTTTATTCCTAGTTTTTTTTTTATATTAATTTGTTTTATTACATAACAATTACTCAGCAAAATTTGCAGAAATAAGCATAACTTTTGGATTAAGTTGTTGGTTGTTAATCAAGTAAACATCAGCCTTTGCATCTTAAGAAAAACAGAGAAAAATTATTTATTTTATTTCCGGTATAGTTTAAACACTTTAGTTATTTTAGTAATAGCAGAACTGGGTCAATGAACTCATATTTTTTATTTAATTGTGCATACATTTTTCTGTTGCTTCTTTTAGCATCCCATCTTGAATTGGCTAATCGAGGTTTATTGCATTAATCGTGAAAGGTTAAAAAACAAGCATTTGTTAATGATTTTATTCTTAAAAATTGCGTTCATGTTTGTCAAGATCAGTTTATAATACAAGTAGTATTGTTATTAACACCCATTCTAAAGAAAATCATATTTCTGGTGTCTTTAGCATGTTTTTGTTGGATTTTTTTTTTTTATAATGGTGGCCAAATGTCAAGAAAATTAAGCCTAAAATTCAATTTCACAGTATTTTTTTTTATTTGAATTGTTGTAAAGTAGGAGCAGATGGTATGATGTAGAACCTACAATCAGCAGGTCACAATCTTCCTGCACTGCTCCAAAACTATGCTTGCACTTCTAGACAAATAGATCCACGTACGTCTTCGTGGATACCTCTAATATTGCTTTCCGTCATTGCTGCACCCATAATGTTCGGTTGGAGTTGTGAGAGGCTGTAAGCTAGCAGGAGAAAGAGTAAACAAAAGGAATAATGGGAAACTTGTTGCAAACAGTCTTGCCTCCAACTCAGAGCCGAGTTTCTTGTGACCTACTGCCACTTTGCAGAAACTATGTCTTAGAAAATGACAGTTTTAAAAAAAAAAATTCTGGCTAAAATTGAAATTAAAAGAACACTAGGAATGATTTTACAATAGCTCAAAA
>NC_050532.1:11347001-11349774 GCF_002922805.2 Oryzias melastigma | reverse complement strand
TTGTGACCTACTGCCACTTTGCAGAAACTACGTCTTAGAAAATGACAGTTTTTAAAAAAAAATTCTGGCTAAATTGAAATTAAAAGAACACTAGGAATAATTTTACAATAGCTCAAAAGATGATCGGAGTGAGATTTTTACTCGCTAAGCTTTATCTGATGATGTAACTAACTTTCTGTCAGTGTGATGTGAACTGATTTAGAATAACCGTTTGTCCTTCTCTGCAGGACCTGGTGAAGAGTCACCTGATGTATGCTGTGCGTGAGGAGGTGGAGGTCTTAAAGGAGCAGATCAAGGAGCTGCTTGAGCGGAACTCTCAGCTGGAGCAAGAAAACACACTGCTGAAGACGCTGGCCAGCCCCGAGCAGATGGCTCAGTTCCAGGCCCAGGTTCAGACCGGCTCTCCGCCCGCCGCTCCCACAGCAGCCTCAGCAGGAACCCCGAGCACCGCAGCCCTCACCCAGCCTGCCTCCCACAGCTCCGGCCCCTCCGCGTAGCCCGGCGTGTGGGGACGGATCGCCTGCCTTGTCCCGTTTGACTTCTGCTTCAGCTGCAGAGCCAAACGTTTGCCTTCTACAGCAGGAGGTTACGCTGTCAAAACCGAGAATTTGCACATATTTATCTCTGATGGGTGAAGCCCGTGGGACAGAGCTCCACAGCACAGTGGAGAAGAGACAATCTCTAGAATGCTACGAGGATCTGTTATCAGAGGAAACTGAATCATCAAACATTTGCCAAAAAAACCCTTGGTCAACAAGAATGTCTTACCAAGAAAATCATAACAGCTTGTCATTGACAACAACACACCGTAGATAAAAATAAAATCACTGTGTCTGGATTTTAAGTGATATACTGACGATGGAGCAGTAGGAAGGGGAGGATTGTACTGGTTATTGCCTGTTATCCTGAATTGTGTAAACTTGAGCCTCTCTTTTTTAAGGCTAGATCCTAACTTATGAGAGAGACTGCTTGAAATAATACAAAAAAATGAAGAATGAGCATTTATTGTAACAACAAAGCCCCCATCTGGAATGGGGTGGGTTAGTAGGGAGGTTATTTTTTTTGAGGGATGGGTTGGTGGGCGGGATGGGGGGGTCTTGAATAACACTTGGCAGCATTGATGATGTTACTTAACCTGAGGGTTGGTGGGATAAACAAACCGTTTCTTATGGAGATGATGAAATGAATCTATTTTCAGTATTTCACTTTCAAGCTGCTGGTTTTTGCCCTCTTCAGAGCTCATCGTTGCTGTTTTCTCGACTCTGCAGTGGCATGACATTGAAACCTTTATTTAAAAGGGTTGGAAAAAATGGGCTAAGCTGCAGTTTTTTTTGTTTTGTTTTTTTTGGTTTGAGTTTTTCTTGTTTTTGTTCTTTTTTTTTTAATCCCTGAAATATGATGGGCAGAAGATGTACATTTCTGTATAGTTTAACTACGATGTAAAATAGTGAGGAGGTAGAGAAGAGGAAAACTTAAAAAAAGATGCTATCTAGGTTACACAGATTGTCACAAATGTGCAAGAAAGACGGTCTGTGTTTTAAAGCTGAATTTTCATCACTCTGGATCTACAGGAGATGAGCTGAACTGACGTTTTTCCTAATCTCTTAGCGCAACATTAACTGTAAAAATAATTTTTGTTACTTTCTTTTCTTTTCTCCAGTATTGCACTTTTTTTTTATTTCTTCTTTTTTATTTTTTATTATTTTGAACTGCAAAACAAACTTGGATCTGAAAATACAATCTTGAAGCAGAAGTGATAGAAGTGTTCTCTCTCTCTCTTTTTTTTTTCCATTCTGTGTATCAGTTGTATGCTCATGTTCTGTGCATGTTTTTCGCAAATACCGGATTAGATAATGTAACACAAATACCTACAATTGCACTTGACATCTGCACATCAAAACTTTCAATAAACTTGCTTAATGAAGAGTAAAAGCCCAGTAACTGTCTACTTCCTGGTCCTTCCATAGGATTGTCATGTTTTGCTTATTAAGGCACTAAATGTGTATTTTAGAGGATAGAAGGATAATCTTACGTCTAGAAATTGTTGATTCTTCAGGATAACGAGACTCGAAAGGTTCATCTAGAACAGGGGTGTCCAAACTTTTTGCAAAGGGGGCAGATTTTGTAAAAAAAACTGGTCATCCTGCACAGATTTTGATAACATTAAATGAAAATTAACCATTTAATAATGAATATTTTAATTGCAATGACACTTGATTTTTTTTTACAGAAAACAGATGTATTTAAGTATGTTTTTACAAAAATTACTGTCAATTTACACATTTTTTGCATCATTCATCCATTTGACATAAAATTCCACAAAAACTGCATATTAGACACACAGTTGTTTCATATTTGACTGAAAAAAATCTAATTTCCATTATCCTGGAAGTAGTGGCCCTCACTGTCAGCTTTTCTCTTTTATTTACAGTTGACATTTTGGAAATGAGCCGGAAAGTGTCCCAGAGGGGTCGCATGACAGTGTTGCCACAGGTTTACAAAACATAATTTAGGTGACCACAATCAGGAAATCATACACATTTTTTTAGAAAATGACTGAGCCGAACTTTGGACATCTAGAAGATGAAGAGCTTCTTTGGTTCTCCTGATGAAGCTATTCAAAGGAGCTTTATTTTAAAAGATTTCTATTTACCCCCGTGCTATTATGGGCTCCAGATGACCTCTCCGTTATACTGATGTGTGATCTCTCCCATGACAAAGCTGGACAGGATTTTATGTCTGCCACGGACACCAGAGAGGATAAAAAAATCCT